>NC_091467.1:19497060-19797060 GCF_027789765.1 Dendropsophus ebraccatus | reverse complement strand
ACCCTGGGAACTTGGCTGTCCAGTCGTCTTGTGTAGTCCCCCTATAGTAGATGGCACCCTGTGTAGTCCCTCTATAGTAGATGGCCCCCTGTGTAGTCCCTCTATAGTAGATGGCACCCTGTGTAGTCCCTCTATAGTAGATGGCACCCTGTGTAGTCCCCCTATAGTAGATGGCCCCCTGTGTAGACCCCCTTTGTAGATGGCCCCTTGTGTAGTCCTCCCAATAGTAGATGGGGCCTTGTGTAGTCCCCCTATAGTAGATGGCCTCCTGTGTAGTCCCCCTGAAGTAGATGGCCCCCTGTGTAGTCCCCCTATAGTAGATGGCCTCCTGTGTAGTTCCCCTGAAGTATATGGCCTCCTGTGTAGTCCTTCTATAGTATATGGCCCCCTGTGTAGTCCCCCTATAGTAGATGGCCTCCTGTGTAGTCCCCCTATAGTAGATGGCCTCCTGTGTAGTCTCCCTATAGTAGATGGCCTCCTGTGTAGTTCCCCTGAAGTAGATGGTCTCCTGTGTAGTCCTTCTATAGTATATGGCCCCCTGTGTAGTCCCCCTATAGTAGATGGCCCCCTGTGTAGTCCCCCTATAGTAGATGGCCCCCTGTGTAGTCCCCCTATAATAGATGGCCTTCTGTGTAGTCCCCCTGAAGTAGATGGCCCCTGTGTAGTCCCCCTGAAGTAGATGGCCCTCTGTGTAGTCCCCCTGAAGTAGATGCCTCCCTGTGTAGTTCCCCCTTTAGTAGATGGCCCCCTGTATAGTTTCCCCTTAAGTAGATGGCCCCCTGTATAGTTCTTCTATAAAGATGGCATCCTGAGAAGATCCCCTTTTTAGTATTTTTCCAGATGGTGTTCCCCCTTCAGCAGATGGCCCCCAGTGCAGCTCCCTTTAAGCAAATGTCCTCTCGTACACCCCCCCCCCTGTAAGTAAATGACCCCCATGATGGCAATAAATACAAAAAACAAAAACAAATTACTTTCACCTGCCGCCTGCAATTGACGGAGCGCTAATAGGCAGCAAACATGTCTCCCTCTCCTGATATGCCGCTGTTTACATCCCATTGTTGACAGATCACTATCTAGGCTACAGACCACCACTCTGTTATAAAAACAGTGGTCTGGTTTAATATCCCCAAGCAGCACCAAATCAGCTCCAAAGTGTAGACATAAATACTGAGTCACCTGTAGTAACCCAACACCACACTAAAGTAAGAAATACTGCCGCTGTAGTTATCCAACAGCACAGTGCAGAAATACATACTGCCTCACCAATCACCTTCAGCAACCCAACAACACTGTAGAAATAAATACTTCCCCAACTGTATTACCCAACAACACACTGCACCAAACATACTGCACTATAGTGCAGAAATTTGTATTGCTCCTCCTGCAGTAACCCAACATCACACTGCACAAATACATACTTCACCTGCAATAGCCCAACATCACACTGCACAAATACATACTTCACCTGCAATAGCCCAACATCACACTGCACAAATACATACTTCACCTGCAATAGCCCAACATCACACTGCACAAATACATACTTCACCTGCAATAGCCCAACATCACACTGCACAAATACATACTTCACCTGCAATAGCCAAACATCACACTGCACAAATACATGCTTCACCTGCAATAGCCCAACATCACACTGCACAAATACATACTTCACCTGCAATAGCCCAACATCACACTGCACAAATACATACTTCACCTGCAATAGCCCAACATCACACTGCACAAATACATACTTCACCTGCAATAGCCCAACATCACACTGCACAAATACATACTTCACCTGCAATAGCCCAACATCACACTGCACAAATACTTACTTCACCTGCAATAGCCCAACATCACACTGCACAAATACATACTTCACCTGCAATAGCCCAACATCACACTGCACAAATACTTACTTCACCTGCAATAGCCCAACATCATACTGCACAAATACATACTTCACCTGCAATAGCCCAACATCACACTGCACAAATACTTACTTCACCTGCAATAGCCCAACATCACACTGCACAAATACATACTTCACCTGCAATAGCCCAACATCACACTGCACAAATACATACTTCACCTGCAATAGCCCAACATCACACTGCACAAATACATACTTCACCTGCAATAGCCCAACATCACACTGCACAAATACTTACTTCACCTGCAATAGCCCAACATCACACTGCACAAATACATACTTCACCTGCAATAGCCCAACATCACACTGCACAAATACATACTTCACCTGCAATAGCCCAACATCACACTGCACAAATACATACTTCACCTGCAATAGCCCAACATCACACTGCACAAATACATACTTCACCTGCAATAGCCAAACATCACACTGCACAAATACATGCTTCACCTGCAATAGCCCAACATCACACTGCACAAATACATACTTCACCTGCAATAGCCCAACATCACACTGCACAAATACATACTTCACCTGCAATAGCCCAACATCACACTGCACAAATACATACTTCACCTGCAATAGCCCAACATCACACTGCACAAATACATACTTCACCTGCAATAGCCCAACATCACACTGCACAAATACTTACTTCACCTGCAATAGCCCAACATCACACTGCACAAATACATACTTCACCTGCAATAGCCCAACATTACACTGCACAAATACATACTTCACCTGCAATAGCCCAACATCACACTGCACAAATACATACTTCACCTGCAATAGCCCAACATCACACTGCACAAATACTTACTTCACCTGCAATAGCCCAACATCACACTGCACAAATACTTACTTCACCTGCAATAGCCCAACATCACACTGCACAAATACATACTTCACCTGCAATAGCCCAACATCACACTGCACAAATACTTACTTCACCTGCAATAGCCCAACATCACACTGCACAAATACATACTTCACCTGCAATAGCCCAACATCACACTGCACAAATACATACTTCACCTGCAATAGCCCAACATCACACTGCACAAATACATACTTCACCTGCAATAGCCCAACATCACACTGCACAAATACTTACTTCACCTGCAATAGCCCAACATCACACTGCACAAATACATACTTCACCTGCAATAGCCCAACATCACACTGCACAAATACATACTTCACCTGCAATAGCCCAACATCACACTGCACAAATACATACTTCACCTGCAATAGCCCAACATCACACTGCACAAATACTTACTTCACCTGCAATAGCCCAACATCACACTGCACAAATACTTACTTCACCTGCAATAGACCAACATCACACTGCACAAATACTTACTTCACCTGCAATAGCCCAACATCACACTGCACAAATACATACTTCACCTGCAATAGCCCAACATCACACTGCACAAATACATACTTCACCTGCAATAGACATACATCACACTGCACAAATACATACTTCACCTGCAATAGACCAACATCACACTGCACAAATACATACTTCATCTGCAATAGACCAACATCACACTGCACAAATACATATTCACCTGCAATAGATCAACATCATACTGCACAAATACATACTTCACCTGCAATAGCCTAACATCACACTGCACAAATACATACTTCTCCACCTGTATAACCCAACAACACACTGCACCAAACATACTGCTCCTCCTGCAGTAGTCCAACATCACACTGAACCAATACATACTGCTCCACCTGTATAACCCCACACCACACTGCACAAATACATACTGCTCCACCTGTATAACCCCACTGGCTGAAACGCGTCTGGAGTGTGATGATGTGACCACCTTACCTACACTGGGATGTTACTCCCTCAGAAGATTATAATAGGGGTGCTCTGTTCGACCCGCTTATATTATAATCTGTAACATCCTGAAGTTCATGGCAAAAACAGGGCCTCACCAGACTGTGAGCTCACAGGTTGAGAAGCGTTGATATAGTGAGTAGTTGTTAGGCAATTTTGCCAGTGCTGTAGTGCCAGAAAGCAAACGTTCTCACAGCATAGTGCTATGTAAAAATGATCATTTACTACACCATGGAGGAACTCCAGAAACTGTTCTCCCTCCTGGGGAAACCCCTTACATTCACTCTACTGCTTGGCCCGGAACTTTTTATTCTGCTTCTTGACCCTTTTATCAAGCTTATTTGAGCAGGATACATCTAGTCAATCCCTACTGTACTGTAAGTGACAACTCTGTGTTCTGGGGAAGCACTAACCAATCTCTTGGAAAATACTTATATTAATTCTTAATAAAGATGGTAATGTTAGATACGACTGCACTTGGGGGGGGGGGTATATAATCATTACATAATCATATCACGGATATATATATATATATATGTGTGTGTGTGTGTGTGTAGTGAAAGAGGGAGAGCTGTATATCTACAACGGCCAGCCCAGTTGCTCTATGTATGTGCTCCTTCTATCTTCTAGCTACAACAATTACATTCCCCTATTCACTGCTAAACTTCCGCATCCTGCCATGATATGATTATAAAACTATGTGAATTAGCTGCAATTCAAACATATAAGTAGATGTCAGAGTATTGTTTCCCAGACATTATAATTTAAAGTGGTGTTCAGTTTTTTTTTGTTCTTTTAAATCAACTGGTGTCAGAAAGTTATATAGATTTGTAATTTACTTCTATTAAAAAAAGTCCAGTTACTTATCAGCTGCTGTATGTCCTGCAGGAAGTGGTGTATTCTTTCCAGTCTGACACTGTGCTCTTTGCTGCCACCTCTGTCCATGTCAGGAACCGTCCAGAGCAGTAGTAAATCCCTATAGAAATCCTCTCCCACCTCTGGACAGTTCCTGACATGGACAGAGGTGGCAGCAGGAGCACTATGTCAGACTGGAAAGAATACACCACTTTATGCAGAACATGCAGAGGCTGATAAGTATTAGACTTGATTTTTTTTTATAGATGTAAATCACAAATCTATTTAACTTTCTGACACCCCTGAGTACCCCTTTAATGTTGAAATATACCATATGCCTTGCTGTTTCAAAACCACAACTCCCATTATGCTGCAAGAATGTGATCCACCTCAGAGGGAAGAATAAGATGAGCTGTATGTGCTCTGACAGCATCAAGGCTTCTAAATATGAGAGGACCCCTCGGGGCAACATTTTCTTGTGTTCTTTGCTGTGTACTATGAGCAGAGACAATAAGATAATAGGGATTTAATCTGAATGATCCATTGGCAGGAAGAAGGGAATGCAGGTGATGACGTGGTATTGGTGGGGGGTGCAATCTATCTGCAAAGTTGATTATTATCTGTATATAAAAAAATGATCATTTTTATCATCACCACCATCATCCTCAATCTTCCTATCAATCTCATTACTGGTTTAGAATTTCTATTGCCTGTGGTAACTAGTATTCACCACTAGATGGCAGCATTCGCTTTGATATATTATACCAGTGTGTCCTAATGACCTAATGTCTTAATAAAATACTGATCAGACATAGTCAATGACAGTCTGAACAATGAAATCTAATGATTCGTAGGTGATGTCTTCTATGATTGAAGTCCTTTACTTAGGGTACTATTACATGGAACGATAATCGGCCCTATCCGGCCGATTATCCTTCCATGTAATAAACACAACGATCAGCCGATGATCGTTGTCATCAGCTGATCGCCATCAGCCGGCGCCTGACGATTTGCAAAAGAAATATATTACCTATCCATGGTCCAGGGCTCCTCTTTCTCCTCTTCTCCCCGGGTCCAGCTCCAGAGCGGCCTTTCTTAGCTGACAGGCCACTCAGCCAATCACAGACCAGAACCGCCGCGGCCAGTGATTCCCTGTCAGCTAAGACAGGCCGCTCTGAAGCTGAAGTGCACGGGACCTGGGGAGAAGAGGATCCCTGGACCCGGGATAGATAATGCATACCAGTTTAGCAAGGGCTGCAAGGACATCGGTAACGATGTCCCTGCAGCCCTTTTAAAACGATTATTGGGCCGTGTAATAGGCCCTGTAAACAAGCGCCGATCTAGCAGATCGGCGCTCGTTTATATTTATTATTGGGCCCCTATCGGCCTATCTAATAGTACCCTTGCAGTTTTCCTCTCTATCCAGCATACACATAACTTTTCCTGAACACCATTCGTCTGTGCAGAATATTCTTCCTCTCTTAGTGCCCCACACAATAATAGTTGCTTCCTAGTGCCCTCATAGTACTAGTGTCTGCTTTCTACCATCCCACAATAATAATGCACCATACACAGTAAAACTGATGCCCTTTATTGGGGTCACCTTGGTGCCCTTCGTGCAGTAATTGTGGCCCTACTCTGTAATTGTGATCCCACTCAGTAGTGGTAATTTCAAAGAAATACAGATGGACTACACAAGTCCATAGTAAGTTCTGTATCTCACCTCAGAGCTTGCTTTACAGCTTACACTGCTTAGTATTGCTCTATGGCGTTCTCTATGTTGCTGCTGCTTCTGAAAGTTTATTATAGAAGATAGAGGGGAGCAAGTTCCCCTCCTCTGTGTGTGCAGTGTATTGGAGATATCATAGCAGTTAGACATTATCCCAGCAGTGCCACCACTGGCGAAATGAGGCATTACACAATTCTCTTTCAAATTAATAGGTTGTCTGTGTAGAGCAGGACACGATCGGTCCTCCAGAGGGAGAGACGCACTTTGTAATCTCTCTTCAATCTGATTAAGAGATGAGAATCATAAACTGGTGACCCCCCCCCTCCCCCTCCATTAATTCCCTAATAGGAAACATTATATAGAAACTAGTTTTCCAATGTAGTCAGGACACATATATATATATTTAAATATATATAGATATATTAAATATTATATATAAATATATACAGTGGTACCTTGGTTTAAGAGTAACTTGGATTTAGAACATTTTGCAAGGAGAGCTCACAGTTTTTCAATTCCAATTGTGACTTGGTTTAAGAGCATTACTTTGGTTTAAGAGCTCCCTGTACTGGGTGGGAGGGGGAGTTGAGGAGGGGCATGGTCTGCACTGGGTGGTCTACAGCCCTGTACTCTGACCCAGGAAGTCTCCTTTACCTTCAAAATCATAGCAGATCCACTTCAGGCTGGGGCTTGCATCAGGGGACAGGACTGTAGAGGTAATCTCTTCATAGCTGTAACCCCTCTCTCCCCGGATAGAGAGCGCTGCATGTATGTGCCCACATCTGCCCTGCTCATTCCTTCACGCTCCCTGCAGTCTCTGTCAGCCCTTGTGTTTCCCATCCTCTCTATTCCTGTTATAATGTGCCTGCACTTACATTCAGCCATTCACACTGCTGCTATAATGTGGCTGCACTCACACTCAGCTATACACACTGCTGCTATAATGTGCCTGCACTTACACTCAGCTATTCACACTGTGGTATAGAAAAATTTCTGTCACTGTCCTCCTGCACAGCTGTGTGATTCTCACTTCCTGATTGGTCCATGTTTAACACACACCCCTTCCCCATTTCTGTCATGTGACCACACAGACCTCTGACAGCAGCCCTGCTTCTCTATTCTAGCCTGTTGTACTACGCTACTGCATCATGGGGATCTGCAGTTCCATCCTGTAAATACAAACTGCTGCTGTGTTATCAGGGTTATGCCCTTACTATACATTATACACCACATGCTGATTGCTATACTGTACAGTAACTTATAATATCACATATTTAACTGTTTCTAAATTTTTGTTTCATTTGTTTACATGTTATTAAGAATAAAAAAAAAACATTATTTTTGGGGTGTGGAATAAATTTTCTGCATTTTAATGATTTCTTATGAGAACATTTGCTTTAAGAGTGTAAGAGTGATTTGGATTACAAGCACGGTCCTACAACAAATTATACTCATAATCCAGGGGAACCTCTGTGTATATTAAAAGCTCAGAAATTATATAGTTAATGCTTACCTCAGGTATGCTGTCCAGTTTGGTTTTAATTTTATCACTCTAGTGACCCGTTTAATGCCTCATTGTGCTGCTCATGCTTCTGCATTTCACTCTGAGCGGGTGAGATTTTTCTATTTAAAAATCTCCAGCCTTCCAGTACTTATCCACTGCTGTATGTCTTGCAGGAAGTGGTGTATTCTTTCCATTCTGACACAGTGCTCTCTGCCACCTCCTCTGTCCATGTCAGGAACTGTCCAGAGCAGGAGCAAATCCCTTTAGAAAACCTCTCCTGCTCTGGTCAGTTCCTGACATGGACAGAGGTGGCAGCAGAGAGCACTGTATTATACTGGAAAGAATACACCACTTCCTGCAGGACATACAGCAGCTGATAAGTATGGGAAGACTGGAGATTTTTAAATGGAAGTAAATTACAAATCTATATAACTTTCTGACACCAGTTGGAGTACCCCTTTTAGATGATTGAGATCTCATAAGGCTTGATGGATCTGCTGATCATCTCTATGCAAGTTGTGATGGATCAACAGAATTTTATTCGCTGCCACACATAATAGACCCTCTCTAGTATTTTGGAGTTGGATTGCCACATCAGGTAGAGGCCAGCTATAACATACTTGTGAATGTTCACTGTATACCACCAGGTTCTCACACTAATAGTGTTAGAAATATGGTATTAATTACATTGTGGGAGTCGGCTTCGGAACTAGTGGTATTCATGGGCTATTAGCTGCTAAAATAGCAATATAGATGTATGCGTACTGTTCACCCCTTGTGGTCCTGGAGAGCAGGAGAGGTTTTCTATGGAGTTTTGCTACTGCTCTGGACAGTTCCTGTCATGGACAGAGGTGGCAGCAGAGAGCACTGTGTCAGACTGGAAAGAATACACCACTTCCTGCAGGACATACATCAGCTGATAAATACTGGAAGACTGGAGATTTTTTAACAGAAGGAAAATACAAATCTGTATAAATTTCTGACACCAGTTGATTTAAAAAAAATAAATATTTTTTTGCCAGAGTATCCCTTTATTTATGCAAATCCCAGGTGACAGTGAATACTGGTGCAAGATTGTGGCACAGTTTAATAGGATTCTCCAGACTTTAAAAACATGGACACCTTCTTCCAGAAACAGGACCTCTCCTGTCCTCAGTTTGGGTGTGTGGTTTTGAAGCTCAACTGCATTGAAGTGAATAGAGCTGGGTTGTAATACCTCATACAATCTGAGGACAGGAGTGGCGCTGTTTGTGCAAGAAAGTAACTGCGCTTTTTCTAATTCCTGTTTAACCCCTTTAAGCCGAAACATTATTGTTTTAAACTAGTCTGTGACAATCTGGTGACTGTCTAGTCCAAGTTTACACTGTATAAGAAATAGTATACCTAGGTCAGTGCTGCTGCTTTAAAGGGAATATGTAACCAGAGAATTACTTATTGTTTAAATGAAATCTTTTATGTTAAACATAAGAATCCTTTTTATATCATATATAATTTATATATGATATATGGTATATGACAGGGGTCCTCAACTGGCGGACCGCGGAGGCCAGCTGTCCTGACCCCTGCTGCAGCGCAGTATACCTGTATACTGAGCTGTGCTGCTCCCCTCTGCACAGTAACTATGAGCACTCATAACGAGCGCTCATAGTTACCGTGCCGGAGCAGCACTGACAGAGAGGGACCCATCGGCTCCCTCCCTGTCAGTCATTCTTGTGGCCGCAGCGGTCACAAGGGGTCGCTCTGTCCTGTCTCTGGTCTCTGTCTCAGCGCCGACGCCAGAACAAGGGGAGAGCGGCCTCTTCTGACTGCTGCAGTGCGGCCACAAGAGGGGAAGAGAAGAGGAGAGGCCCGGACCCAGGGGAGTATAAGTGGTTTTTTTTTTTTTTATGTTATATGCTATATGGGAGGGGGAGCACACAGCAGGGGTGCTATATACTACTGGAGGAGCACAGGGGTGCTAGATACTACTGGGGGAGCACAAAGCAGGGGTCTATATACTACTGGGGGAGTGCACAGGGGGGCTATATACTACTGGGGAGTGCACAGGGGGTCTATATACTACTGGGGCTGCTTCTCGATATCACTCAACACGCTACTCAGTCAGCACGACTGTATTCAACACTATATTCCTGTCGCAGATTTGGTATCGCTAAGTATTTGTCTACAAGTGTGATCAAGTGTACTATTAAGTGTTTTATCCAGAGAAACGTCATAACCTTGTAACCTGCTGCAAGCACGTACTCCAGTAAAAACAGCCTTATTTATGATAAAGAGACTTTGTGATCCTTTGCCTTACACTGACACAGCACACACCACAACCTTGGGACACTACCCCTTTCTGTGGGTGGCAGATCCGATAGTCCGGGAGGGTCACTACACCGCTTTGGCCATCCGTGATTACACTACCCTAAGGGACCCCGTAGCAGCCTGGCAGGACACTGTCCACTGGGGGAAAAGGTACAACCGGCCTTGTAAAATAAAAGCAGGCGTGCCATCACACCTGTGTGCCTAACGGGCACTGGCGTCACAAAGTAACACCCCAAGGTCCGTCTGTATCATGGCCAACCACCACCGGAGTGGAGTCACACTTCACCACCTAGCAAGTGACCGGCCGATCCTCCGACAGAACATCATCACCGGGGGCATCCACCACACATACATAGGACATTTTTCCAGTGACCAATAAAACCCTGTGACAGTAATGTATACTTACCTGTCCTGCTCCGCTCAGCTCCTGATTCCTGGCACTCCTTCTGTGCCGCTGTCAGCAGATAACCAGCTTCTCCTAAAGTGGCATTTCCACAGGAAATGGCCAGTCGGCATAGACAGTATAGACTCCATGCTCCCCAATTTACAGACTTGGACGGCACTCTTTTAGATGTGAGAGCCGTATTCATCGAGTTCCAGAGTATGGGGGAAGCTCTGGCAAAATCTTGAAGGGGGTTGTGTGAGGTATGAGGGAGCACAAAAGGATGTCATTGTAATTGGAGATTGCGTGAAGGACGGTAGCAGGATATCCCCTCAGAGATATACAGAGGGGACAGGTTGTGGACAGCCTTGTATGTTACAGTCAACAATTTGAAATGAATTTGTTGGCTAATGGGGAGCCAGTGAAGGGAATGGCAGAGGGGAGCGGCAGAGCGACGGGATCGCTCACATCACATCTCAGTACACACCTGCATCCTACAATAGGAAACTGCAGCTCCACTTCCTTGAGTATGTTATTCCTACATAAGTCAATCAGTGAATATCCAGATAATATCCCCCCATCTCACACACACCTGCCTGCACTCTGGGTAAAAAGGGGTATCTCCTCTGATGCACTACTGTGAACAAAAGACTATTCTTACAAAAATTAGTAGAGAATTTCTTCTGTCAAGTTAAGAACTTTTCAGCTTTCGTGTTAAACCTGGCTACTTTGTTGCACTTTGAATACCACTGGTACCCCATTTACTGTCACCTAGGCAAACTACACAGGCAGTGCTCCAGGGACAGAGACTCTTACTGACAATGTACACCCCATGTGTACTGTGGCAGAGGTCCCACGCCTACCATCATAATAACTTATTATGACAAGTCACCATTCACTGGCCCCAGGGTCACCACACCATCTGGGTTGCACACTGCACATAAGCAGCACAAATGGAAAACTAACCTTTAGACTGCCCATGTGTCATCATGGTGCTCCCAAGGATGATGTAGCATGTTGCATTTCTGGCCCAGGTAAAGAGCAGGACAGGGCATGTAGCATCACACTGTACTGTAGAGAGGAGATACTAGACACACACAGCAGTACAGGACATGTAGTATCACACTATGCTGTAGAGAGGAGATACCAGACAAACACAGCAGTACAGGACATGTAGTATCACACTATACTGTAGAGAGGAGACACTAGACACACATAGCAGTACAGGACATGTAGTATCACATTATACTGTAGAGAGGAGATACTAGACACACAGCAGTACAGGACATGTAGTATCACACTGTACTGTAGAGAGGAGATACTAAACACACACAGTAGTACAGGACATATAGTATCACACTATACTGTAGAGAGGAGATACTAGACACACAGCGGTACAGGACATGTAGTATCACACTATACTGTAGAGAGCAGATACCAGTTACACACAGCAGTACTGGACATGTAGTATCCTACTGTACTGTAGAGAGGAGATACTAGACACACATAGCAGTACAGGACATGTAGTATCACATTATACTGTAGAGAGGAGATACTAGACACACACACAGCAGTACAGGACATGTAGTATCACACTATACTGTAGAGAGGAGATACTAGACACACACAGCAGTACAGGGCATGTAGTATCACACTATACTGTAGAAAAGAGATACTAGACACACATAGCAGTACAGGACATGTAGTATCACACTGTACTGTAGAGAGGAGATACTAGACACACAGCAGTACAGGGCATGTAGTATCACACTATGCTAAAGAGAGGAAATACTAGACACACACACAGCAGTACAGGACATGTAGTATCACACTATACTGTAGAGAGGAGATACTAGACACACACAGCAGTACACAACATGTAGTATCACACTGTTATATAGAGAGGAGATACTAGACACACAAAGCAGTACAGGGCATGTAGTATCACACTATACTGTAGAGAGGAGATACTAGACATACACAGCAGTACAGGACATATAGTATCACACTATGCTATAGAGAGGAAATACTAGACACACACACACACAGCAGTACAGGACATGTAGTATCACACTATACTGTAGAGAGAAGATACTAGACACACACAGCAGTACACAACATGTAGTATCACACTGTTATATAGAGAGGAGATACTAGACACACAAAGCAGTACAGGACATGTAGTATCACACTATACTGTAGAGAGTAGATAATATACACAGCAGTACAGGACATGTAGTATCACACTATACTGTAGAGAGGAGATACTAGACACACACACAGCAGTACAGGACATGTAGTATCACACTATGCTGTAGAATAGAGATACTAGACCCACAGCAGTACAGGGCATGTAGTATCACACTATACTGTAGAGAGGAGACACTAGACACACACAGTAGTACAGGATATATAGTATCACACTATACTGTAGAGAGGAGATACTAGACACACACAGCAGTACAGGGCATGTAGTATCACACTATACTGTAGAGAGGAGATACTAGACACACATCGCAGTACAGGACATGTAGTATCACACTGTACTGTAGAGAGGAGATACTAGACCCACAGCAGTACAGGGCATGTAGTATCACACTATACTGTAGAGAGGAGATACTAGACACACAGCAGTACAGGGCATGTAGTATCACACTATACTGTAGAGAGGAGATACTAGACACACACACAGCAGTACAGGACATATAGTATCACACTATACTGTAGAGAGGAGATACTAGACACACACTACTAGACACACACAGCAGTACAGAACATGTAGTATCACACTGTACTGTAGAGAGGAGATACTAGACACACATAGCAGTACAGGACATGTAGTATCACATTATACTGTAGAGAGGAGATACTAGACACACAGCAGTACAGGACATGTAGTATCACACTATACTGTAGAGAGGAGTTACTAGACACACACTGCAGTACAGAACATGTAGTATCACACTGTACTGTAGAGAGGAGATACTAGACACACATAGCAGTACAGGACATGTAGTATCACATTATACTGTAGAGAGGAGATACTAGACACACAGCAGTACAGGACATGTAGTATCACACTATACTGTAGAGAGGAGTTACTAGACACGCACAGCAGCACAGGACATGTAGTATCACACTATACTGTAGAGAGGAGATACTAGACACACAAAGCAGTACGGGGCATGTAGTATCACACTATACTGTGGAGAGGAGATACTAGACACACACAGCAGTACACAACATGTAGTATCACACTGTTCTATAGAGAGGAGATACTAGACACAGAAAGCAGTACATGACATGTAGTATCACACTATACTGTAGAGAGTAGATAATAGACACACAGCAGTACAGGACATGTAGTATCACACTATACTGTAGAGAGGAGATGCTAGAAACACACACAGCAGTACAGGACATGTAGTATCACACTATGCTGTAGAAAGGAGATACTAGACCCACAGCAGTACAGGGCATGTAGTATCACACTATACTGTAGAGAGGAGACACTAGACACACACAGTAGTACAGGACATATAGTATCACACTATACTGTAGAGAGGAGATACTAGACACACAGCAGTACAGGACATGTAGTATCACACTATGCTGTAGAGAGGAGATACTAGACACACACAGCAGTACACGACATGTAGTATCACACTATGCTATAGAGAGGAGATACTAGACACACAAAGCAGTACACGACATGTAGTATCACACTGTTCTGTAGAGAGGAGATACTAGACACACAAGCAGTACAGGACATGTAGTATCACACTTTACTGTAGAGAGGAGATACTAGACACACAGCAGTACAGGACATGTAGTATCACACTATACTGTAGAGAGGAGATACTAGACACACACAGCAGTACAGGACATGTAGTATCACACTATACTGTAGGGAGGAGATACTAGACACACACAACAGTACAGGACATGTAGTATCACACTGTACTGTAGAGAGAAGATACTAGACATACACAGCAGTACAAGACATAAAGTGTCACACTGTACTATAGAGAGGAGATACTAGACACACACAGCAGTACAGGACATGTAGTATCACACTGTACTATAGAACGGAAATACTAGAAACACACAGCGGTACAGGACATGTAGTATCACACTGTACTATAGAAAGGAGATACTAGACAGCCAACCAGTGTATGCACTTCACTAATGGTGTTATTACACGGGCCAATGAGGGCCCGATAATAACTGTAAAGGAGCGCCGATCTGCTAGATCTATTACACGGCCAGATTATCGTTTAACATGGACTGCAGGGACATCATTACCGATGTCCTTGCAGTCCTTGCTTAACTTTATAAATTACCTGTCCAGGCTGAAGAGCTACTCTTGACGTTTTCT
Source organism: Dendropsophus ebraccatus (assembly GCF_027789765.1). Taxonomy (NCBI): domain Eukaryota; kingdom Metazoa; phylum Chordata; class Amphibia; order Anura; family Hylidae; genus Dendropsophus; species Dendropsophus ebraccatus. Next base: position 19,782,096 of record NC_091467.1, on the reverse strand, counting down.
CCCCGGGTCCCGCACGCTGCAGCTTCAGAGCGGCTTGTCTCAGCTGACAGGCCGCTCAGCCAATCATTGGCTGCGGCGGTCCCGACCAGTGATTGGCTGAGCCGCGGCCTGTCAGCTAAGACAGGCTGCTCTGAAGCTGCAGCGCGCGGGACCCTGGGAGAAGCAGAGTGCAAGAGGAGTCCTGCAGCCTGGATAGGTAATGTATATCGTCAGTGGTCAGCCGCGCACTGCTATTACACGTAGCGATGTCGTATCGGTCGGCGCCCGACACTTATAGATTCACACCTATATCAACGATCAGCTGATGATTGTTGTCATCGGCTGATCGTTGTATTTATTACACGGAGCAATAATCGGCCGAATTGATTATCGTTCCATGTAATAGTACCCTAATACTGGGAGTTTACCAGTAAAATGGCCACTTACATTGGTCGATCAGCTAGTTTTTTTTACATGTTCCATAGATCCTGACTGTCTGTAGTATTGTATGTTGAGTTCAAGTTACGATGGTCCAGAAAGTAATATTGTATGTTGAAAATATTGTATCTTGAGGCCATTGTAAGGTTAATGGAATTCCTGTATTTTCAAATGGTAACCAAGAGCCTAATTATTTTTTATAGAGATTTTCTTTAGCAGTTTGGTGTGTGTGTGTGTGTGTGTTTTTAGTGTTTTTTTATCCATGTCTTTCAGGTCTCCCTAGTGCTGTATTCAACTTCTTTAACCACCGTTATTCAAATGCGCTCATCTCTTATGTGTCCATATGCTTTTCATTTTGCATTCAAATGTGGTCTTCTTGCATATGACTCTTTGCTATGATGGAAATCATGAATAAACTGTTCTCCACAGTAGCAGTCCCGACTTTCTATTGATGTTGACAGCAACCACTTGTATATTTTTCAACAGGCTATATGCCAGATGTAACTTCTATACAGCGTTAAACCAACTGGTCATACAAAAACTTTTAGCACTCAAGCACGTCCCAAAATAAAGTACCGTTCTCATGAAATATGATTTTTTTTTTTAAGTTTTATTAAAAAGTTAAACAAAAATTAAATAAAAAATATCTCCTAACACCCTAGACCACTAACATGGTTTCCAATTTCTAGAGAAGAAAACAGTAAAATTCTTATAATAATAAACAACAATCTATTCACATTTATTTATAATATAGATAGTTTTACAGCTCTGCCCGGCATGTCAGTCGATGCCTCCAGAAAGGGGTTACAAAATATTACCACGTGACATCCAGAGGTCACATAGATCTTCATAGCTTCATTAGGTTTTTGGTTTGTTTGTTTTATTTTTATTATATTTTTTTTGCAAAAAGGATCTTTACTTCTTATCGGCTAGCTGGTTCTCCAGGGATTCGAGTCTTGCTGTCAGCTGGGCTAGTGAGGACTGTTAAGGGAAATGTTATAGGTGTTGGTTGGTATAAGGGTGGTGGGCTGGGGTCACATCTGCATTGGAGCCTCGGTTGCCGCTTTCTTCACAGTCGATTTCTTACAGCTACATTTCCAGCCAATACAGGTGAGTTCGGACTGACCCGACTTTGCTATGAAGTATAGTTAACCCTTCGGTAAAGCCCCTATTACAGGGGGCTGTCAGCGCTCGTTTGCTCCCCGTTCCCCGCTTGCTGCCGGAGCTATTACACGCGTCGGCAGCTAGTGGGTAAGTGCAAGAGAGCCCACAGGGAGCTGCGGGGGGACTGCCCAGGTGATCACTAGATCGTACGGGCAGCCCATAGAGGATAGCGGTTTCCTATTTCACGGAGTGACGGCGGCAGATCGCTGCTACCAAAGTCGTTTGTCTTTCAACATGTTGAAAGACAAACGACTGCAACGATCAGCCGACATCGTTCATGTCGGCTGACCGTTGCCTTCTATTACATAGGATGATTATCGGCGATAGTCGTTCCATGTAATAGGGCCTTTAGTGTGGCCATTCCATACTTTTCGTCAGTAGTTATAACTTATGGAATTTTTGTTATATATTGTACATTTTTGCCTAATATATTGCACATTTTTTACTGTCATGGCAGCGGTTGTTCCCTTGTGTCTCCTGCTGAGATGGGCGCCGCATCCCAGGTCCACCTGCACTGTCGCTGCCTTTTCTGTCCCTGCTCCTGCCATGCTTCCTCTTGGCCACCATGTGCGTTTCCCCCTTTTAGGGCCCACACACATCATCTTAGTGAGATTTAAAGGGCCGGTGCACCCTTAATGTGTAGCACCTGCCAGCATACATTTATAAACTCTGCTGCTTCCTGGGACCTCAATTTGTTCCCCCAAGCCTTCAATATAGTGTCGCCCAGTTATTCCTGCCAGTATATCTGTCAGTTGGCATCTTCCCTGACCGACCAGCCTGTACCTATCCTTGTGTAGTCCCTTGTTCCTGACCCTTGCTGCACCTCGTCCACCGCTGCTACCTACTGAAATCAGGGGTAGTGACCTGGGGGTCGCCTGATGCAGCAAGTCCCTCCTGCCTTGCAGCGGATTATGGTAAAGACCAGCAGCCCCGTAGACCCTACTCCCTGGTGAAGCTCAGTCATCTTCTGCGGATCCACAACCCCACAGTCCTGCAGATCTCAGATTATCCTGCTGACAGTTTAAATAGTGGATTGTGCTTGCTTTTATTTCAGTATAAAGGGCTATTAGTATTTTCTTTATTTTCTTGAATTCTGGCCAGTTCAGAACATGGTAGCTGTATATATATATATATATATATATATATATATATATATATATATATATATCATACAAGGTGTTAAGTGAAAGTGCCTCAGCTGCCCCTAGCAACCAATCAGATTCCACCTTTCATTCCTCACAGACTCTTAGGAAAATGAAAGGTGGAATCTGATTGGTTGCTAGGGGCAACTGAGCCAGTTTCACTTTACACCATGTTTGATAAATCTCCCCCATAGGGCCTAGTCTCCTCCTGTACTTAGGAATAATACTGTCATGTTCTCAGTGGTGTATATAGAAAGAATGGAGTCCCATAGCAAAGATCAAAATAGGCCTCCTATTACATTAATTGCCTCTATTTTTGCCCCCCTCAGGGCAGACAGGCCTGGTGTTTATTTCCCCTTTCTTTCCGTGACCCTTAGGTCAATAGCTTTATCCCTGTATTTGCTGACAGAGCAGTTCCCTGGGGACAGGAGTCTTGCACAGTTTCCTTTCGGTATCATAGGGAATAGAACCAACTAGAGCCACAGCCACATGGTCAGTCTCTATAGTATGTACGCTAGGATTCATGTGGTTCCACCATTAATCATTGTGTTGTTAAAGCAGTACTCCGGAAGAAAAAAAATGTTTTTAAATCAACTGGTGTCAGAAAGTTATACAGATTTGTAATTTACTTCTATTTCAATTCTATTTCTTCCAGTACTTATCAGCTGCTGTATGTCCTGCAGGAAGTGGTGCATTCTTTGCAGTCTGACACAGTGCTCTCTGCTGCCACCTCTGTCCATGTCAGGAACTGTCCAGAGCAAGAGAGGTTTTCTGGTTCAATGTTTTTTTTAGTTTTTTTAAGGGTGCGTTCACACGTACAGGATCTGCAGCAGATTTGATGGCACAAAATTGAAGTTGCAGATTCAAAGCAAATCAAATCAGGACCATCAAATCTGCTGCAGATCCTGTACGTGTGAACGCATCCTAAGAACATATTGCAAAAGGGAAAGTCTATAAGCACTGACCTTAGTGCCAACAGTAAAGTTAACATGTTTGTACAACAAGCTAACATATGGGTTAACAAAGAATATAGAAACAACAGTAATAACATTCGGTATATTATGTGGAAATAAAATTGTGGTAACATACATTCAGCATGGTAGAATTACATGGTAGGTGTAGCAGATTTGCTACTGCTATGGACAGTTCCTGACATTTTTTATTTATTTTTATTTTATTTTTTCCTGACCGTGTCAGACTGGAAAAAATACACCACTGTCTGTAGGACATACAGCAATTGATAAGTACTGGAGGACTGGAGATTTTTTAAATAGAAGCAAATTACAAATCTATATAACTTACTGAAACCAGTTGATTTGAGAGCAAAATTCTTACCATCACCTGTGTATATTGTGAATAACAGTATACCAGTATGTAGAAAGGATATGCTTTTCTGTCAGGTTTCCTAGCGTGGTGAGGGTGTTTGTCTGGAAGCTGATGAGATGCTCGCAGTCACAGGGGTTCTTAAACTCTGTCTCTCCCTTTATCTCTTCTGCAAATACAAAGTATCATTTATTTACTGTAACCATCCATTAATAAAACACATGGCATCCGGATCGCTGCTTCCAGTATCCAAAGAGAACGCTGTGGTTATTGTAGGTAAGCCTGACATATGTTCCTGTCTAATCCGATCTCATCTAGAGATCGGCCATATTACAAATCAGCAAACGGACCTCATGTACGTACTGTCTTATCCGTGTGACTGGTCTTGAGAAGCATAGACTGACATTAAATAATGAAGCAGATGCTTATGTGTAGGACTTATTTATACCTATTTTAGCTGATTTATGGGTCATCTGCATTTTTAGTACTTATTTTCCTATCTCCTTAAAGAGAATCTGTCATTAGGTTTATTGGACCTTAAATGAGGGCAGCAGAAAATAGTGACAGAAATGCTGAACAGATCAGTGTATTACTTACATCATTTTGATCAGCCGTTCTCCTAATATGCAGGAGAATAATTCTTGCCACACCCCTCTCCCTGCCCTCCAGCTGATTATTGACAGTTGACAGCATGGATAGATAACTGCCAATCAGCAGCGGGTGGGCGGGCTTTTCTGATTCTGATGAATATCCAGGTCTACTGGGCTCATGCACATAATGGAGAGGACTACTTATTGTCCGTGTTATTTAGGAGGATATCTCTGGATCAGGTGCACAAAACAATGTAAGTGATACATCATTCTTCTCAGCTACTCGGTCACTAGTGTATGCTACCCTGAGATAGAACAGCCTAAACCTACTGACAGAGTCTCTTTAAGCTGTCTACATATCCCATGATGCCTCTAGTTTTGCAGAGACAGAGGAAGTAAAGACTTATCCCTACACTAGCAATTGACAGATCAGAGACATAGATCTTCTGTCCCCTAACTCATAATCAGGTATCATATAAGATACAGCTTCAGCCTGCCTTCTTTTTTCCCTGTTAGCTCTTACACAGAGGAGAATAGTATCAAGCTCATAGGACACTAGAGAATCTGCTCACAGCAGACAGAGACAGGCAGTGTGAGTCAGGGGAGTTGTATAACTCTGCAGCCCCTATACCTCAAACAAGGTACTTACTATAGATACTAAGCTAATGCAGCATTTTTTGAGCTCTGGGTGCCAATCGACACATCTTACCTGGGCAAATGTTCAGCTTTAAATCTTCAGCGATTAAATTCATTGTGGAAAAGTCAGCTGTGTAGAAGGAATGCTTGTTCACAGGCTCTGATGCAATTTCATTCAGTTCATCTTCAACTGCTTTTCCAACACCCACGGCATACATAGTAATTCCTGCGGCACAGAATGTGGAAAATAAGCAAACACCTACAGTAGCCCAGTCCCTGCTCCATGTGAAATTTTGCAAATCCCTGTGATTCAAGATGATGGATTTAGTGTCAGTAGGAGCCTTAATATAAACAAATAAGTCAAATTTCCCAGCTGAGACTCCAATGTATCTTCACAAGCATTGTAAAAACAAAGAAATTCTGTAAAGCTTATGTAGAGAGGCAAGGATATGCAAAACTACTCTCTATCACCTTCTTTTGGAGGTAACTTTTGTATCAAGTAAATGGTTGACTCTTTTGAGAAGCCTTAGAACATGACTGGGGACTTAAAGGGAATATCAAGGTTTAGAAAAACATGGCCACTTTCTGCAGCGACTACACAGACACACTACTCCGGTTTGAATGGGATTTGCCATCTTGGTTCAATTGAAGTGAATAGAGCTTAACTGCAAACCACATCTGAACTGGAGACAAAAGTTGTGTCGCCTCTAGAAGTAGATGGCTAATACTGGATAACCCCTTTAATTAACTAAGCCATTACAGGTGGGGTAGATTCTGGCTTGGCTAATTAAATTTACAGTCGTATTTTAAGGCTTCTTAATGGAATCAAACATTGACTTAAAGGGAAAGCTACCTCCAAAAGGTCAGAGAGATGCTTTGCATGTCCAAATTTCCAATGAAGGGCCTAAATGCCTTTATGGTGCTCTCCTCAAGGAAAAACATCCTCAGGAAATGCCTTTGGTTTAAAGTACACACGTAAGGTAAGAACACCATAAATACCAATATAAAATCCATTGTGTTGTACTAATAGGATAATATGGTACATTACATATGACTTTTGTGTACTCCCACCTGCTTCCTTGGCTTTTTTGGCCCATTCAGAGATGTCATCTTGGGAGCGACCATCAGTAAACACCAGACCTATTTTAGGGACATTTGGCCTGGCACCTTCCTGTTGAGAGAAGCTGTGCTCAACCATATGTTTCAAGGCCAGGCCTGTCATGGTGCCCTTCTCCATGTAATCTATGTTCTTCACTGCATTGTTAATATCCTTTGCTGTTTTAAACTGATTCAGGGTAAACTCTGTGCGCACACGGCTGGAATACTGAACAAGGCCGACATGTGTGCCATGGGCAGAAACATCCAAAGTGTCCACGATCTTGTTCACAAACTGCTTCACGAGCTCAAAGTTTTGGGGTCGGACACTCTTAGAGCCATCAATCACAAATACTAAATCGATGTATCCAGTGGAGCATTCTAGAGAACACAGAAACATACTGTTACTTGGAACAATTGCTGATATCTTAACTAGAGATGAACAAACTGGGCCAAGGTTCGGGTTCGTATGAACCCAAACCATCAGCATTTGAATCCAGCTGTCTTCCCATTCTAAGGGGAAGGTAGAGACAGCCCGAGTCCCGTCTGAAAAACATGAATACAGCCTAGGGATGGGAAGACGGCGGAAGTCAAATGCCAATGGTTCGGGTTCGTATGAACCCGAACCTTGGCCCGTTTCGATCATCTCTAAATTCTTAACCCAACCGAAGCCAAGCCAATGTATTCAATGAGATTTTCTAAAAGGGGTGATGGGGTAGCTATGCATATGACCAGTGGACTGGCGTCACCTTGACTTCTTTCTAGTATCATTACAGTCACCATACATGCAACCCATGAATACTCACTATTGCAGGTTTTTCCATCTGCTTGAAGCTCTTGTCCCTCCGGGCAAATGCAGTGGTATGATCCAGGTGTGCTGACACACTTAAATTCACATCCGTGATCCACAATATTACACATGTCATTAGCTGAAAATAGATTAGAAGATAAGGTACAGATATAGTATGTCTATGGAGAAGTCAGCAATATTGCTTATGCGACTTGTACCCTGTCTGAGGATCAAAATTGTATGGTTAATATATATAGTGGTCATGTTGTTGTTCACAGTAATGTATGGTTAACCTCTTATTTACAGACTTATTACCTATCCTGTCTATGATTGCTGGGAGTCTTACCACTAGGACACCTGCAATCTCGAGAATGGGAGATCTAAATGGAGAAGCAGTTGAATATGAATACTGCCCCTCCATTGATTATCTATTAGACTACTTAAGATGGCTGAGTAGGCCAGGGGGACTGTTATGCTCCTGGTTGCCAAGTCAACCCATCAGTACGCTGTATTGCATCAATGGGATTACAGAGAGAGCCCCCTTATTTTTGGGGCCTATATGGCCGAGAATAGAGGTTCCTCAGATCCAGGCCATTAGAGCAGAAGCGTCACAAAGCTCCCACACCACTTGCCTGAAAGAGGTGCATTGGAAGTTCATAGGTGGTTGAAGAGTCTATCTAGATGAATACTACAATTGACTATAGAGTTGCAGATGTCTGCCATTGACCCCCACAGTAAATAAAAATAGGGAACATATAACTAGAGATGTGCGAACCTCGATCACGCAAGACTGCCTGGAAAACATGGATACAGCCATGGGCCATAAGCTGTATCCATATATTCTAGAGCTACCTCCAACTTCAGCCATCAGTAATCTAATGCCGAGAGTTTGGGTTCAGATGAACCCGAGCGTGCTTGAGGTTTGCTCATATATTTGGCTAGTGATGGTCTATGGGCACTTTGCCATCAATGCTAATTGAGTAGAGCTTGGTTTCTTTGACACATTAGGACATAAGGTCTTCATCGATGAAGAAAGGGTTTTGCCTTTCAGTTTTTCAAAAATATGAAAGAGGAATCATCCACTGAACCAGGCTGAATGATTCTCCTTACATTGTTATTGCAGCGTGTCATTTATTATTAAGGAAAATTGGCAAGGATGTCTACAGAAGTGGTTACTCTCTTTCAGAAGTGACTAAACAGGAAATACCAGGCTTGCAGACCATGAACGTGAAGGATGATATTCATAGACTGAAGACAGAGGCTAAAACAATTATTTTGCATTCTTCGCTTTGGATTTTTCCCTTATTGGAGGAAACCATTCTGCTCATAGATCATACTCGCTTCTGAATCGTCTCCAGTCTGAAATTAAATATGGAACTTTAACTACTGTTCCCGTGATTTCCTGCCCCAGAGGGCTCTAGAGTATAAAACCTGCCAAGAAAAATTACATCAAGTACTCATCAAAGCCATAAGGTCTATTAAGTGGAATTAGATATAACAAAACAGTATGGGAATAGCTGCATAAACATATGATGGCTACTGGTGATCTTGCTATCGATGGAAGCAGATTTAGGAATAAGCAGATTTAATAGATCGCTATCTCGGGTCATGAGAAATTCTGTTACAACTTTCCATGATCCTTAATAAGCCATAACCTCCAAGGTACCTTCTAAACTAAATAAGGATTTGCCCTGATATATTTATTTTACTGTGACATTGCTTCTCTAGGCTTAGATTATACAAATAAGAAACAACTAGAATATATGAGACGATTAAGGCGTAAGATGCTTGAATTAAGTCAGGGTTAAGAAGTCAAGGAAAGATTTGTATCTGTAGCATGACCGATCACTAAATGGCCACAGAACAGTAATTATTACAGAGGAACCCTTAAAAAGATGAGGAACCGCTTATGAAGAACATTTAACCAGGTTGGGGGCACTAGTTGGGAAACACTATCATAGAGTTTATAAGTCAATTACTAGTCTAAATAATGGACCCGTATGCCATAACTAGTGTTGAGCAGACCTGTCAAACTGTTTGGGTTCGGCAACGTTCTCCGATACCAAATTCTGGGCATTGTATTCCCTGTGGCTGCAGAAGTTGAATGCCGCCCTAGGGAGTCCTTCCTGGAAAGCATGAATACAGCCACAGGCCATAGACTACAATATATCCATGTTTTCCTGACAGTCCTAGGGCTGCATTCAACTTCTGCAACCCCTTTTAAACCTATTGAATGAAGGGGAACGATTATTGGTGCACGCCTGGCAAGGGCATCTTTGACATCTTGATAGAAGGACGAGAAAATCACTTAGTCGAATAGTAGACAATAGCTCTATGAGTGGTGCACACCTGATGTTCTTCAGATAATGGTGCCCTCAAACTTGCATTTGACTCTGTAGTAACCTGAGGGGGTGCAGTTTGGTGTTTTGGCTTCAATTTGGAAAAGTGTTTTTCTGTCCCTTGACTTTCGACCCCAGCTACGTCTACATCAGATGTTTTAGTGGTCTTTACACACCGAGATGTGATAAACGAAAGTTGACATTGAAAAACCCATCAACCTGGATCACAGATGCCCCTACCAGGGGTGCGATAACAATCATTCCCCTTGGAAACTCAGGTTTGACATGCCATATTTTTAGAACAGCAAGAAGTAGAGTTTAACAATTGCTACATGAGTGAGATGTAATGGCAGGTAGGTTGGGAAGATTTCAATGTGACTATGTAAAAATCGGGGTGTTCTAGTTAATTTTGACCAACCCCTTTACATACTGTGGATACCTGATGCTGGGGCCATTGCGTTCTCGGAAATAATTTGTATACATCTCCCAGTGTCACTCCATCAGAACTTATCCTCTTAACTCTTAAATGGTTAGCCTCATTTCTAAACATTTAAAGGGGTTGTGCAGGAAGCAGAAAACGGCTGAAGCCTTCTGCTCCCCGATTCCCACTTCCTGTGATTCCATGTCTTGGAAGAAGTAAGGCTTCTGAGACGTGGAGAAGGTAGGTACTGTATAAATCCGATCATCCGAATCAACCCCTTTAAGGATCTTTCCTATGAATGTTTCTGTTTTATCAGTAAATTATCATTATTTTCCACTATAGGTCAGTCATGTCTGGAACTATTTATTCACTTCTGAATACAAAGCTGCTCAACTGGACCTTCAAAGCAACCACCTAATACTGGTCTTCAACTCTAAAATGATAACAAAAAAACTCCATAGGGGTGATGTCCTTCCAACTCCTATCCTTAGACAAATGTCATGAGATGATGGTACCTTAATTTCAATTGGACATGAGAAAATATTGGAAGACAGTCCATATGGCATCTATTTTTTCCTGTAAGGATAACAATGGTCAGTGAGTATAAGAACAAATTATGTTAGATATATGAGTCGTTGTGGACCCTTCTTGAAGGCAGCTGTATGATAGGCGGTCCATCTGTCGTAGAGACCCCCATCTTATGTATGCATGGTTCCAATATCAATATAGACTCCAACACCTATGAAGATGCATACTGTACCTGGTATGAACAGAATAGAAGTCAATAGGAACTTTTCACATTAAGGTTTAGACTTCACTTTTTCTTACAATCACCCATTTATCAACCACCCTTATGGCTTTATCCTCCACGTAATTATTCATGAAGCAATTGATCAAGGACATGAATGGAACCAACAATGGTGACCCATTCGGGGGCACCAATCATGTGAAAGCACTTTGCACTCCACTTACGCAGACATGTCTTCCCATCGCTCTGAAGAGTGTAGCCCTCATTACAGCGGCAGTAATAGCCATTCAGGATACCCACACACTCATGCTGACAGCTGTGATTCCCATATGAACAGTAGTCAATCACTACAATCCAGAAGACAGATATTAATATTACACAGATATGTGACTTGGACCCCTCCAACCCCATTGTAAGAACGTCTTCGTAGCATCTGCAGGAATGTTAAACATTTTGGATTATTTGATGTTTCAGAAAGAAATCTTTGTGGAGAAAGGTCAGGAAAATGAGGTAGATTTCAGCTCCGGCTGGAGCAACATGAAAGTTAATTTTCATTATTATTTTAATGACTCAAACACTGGTATCTAGTTCAGACAGATCTTTCATGGTGGATGGGAATAAAAGCCTCTTGTTGTCTTTATGGGATTTCTTCAGGCTCTTAATCGAGACCATAAAAATGTTGTCTATGAAGAGTGACCGGACTATAACATCCCTTTCCTGATCAAAAGCACAACACAAAAGTGTAATGACAATAGCCATGCTGTAAAAGGAGTCAGACTTTATTTCCGGATAGGTACTCAGGTGTGACATGTTTAAGAGGATGAATATGGCGGTGACATGTGAAGGCTGGTTCTGCCAGACAGGGTTATTCATTGACTTGTTCAAAAGATAAAGATTATAAGCATAAAATAAACTAAGGGTCTTTTTAAAATGCCTGATACAAGCATTGATCTAGTAGATCGGAACTTATTTGATGACTCTTTAAAGGAAAAATGTTTAATAAAGTATTGTATTGTCCCCCCAAAATTCTACAAATTACCAATGTACACTTATTACAGGAAATGCTTTTTCCCCTGCACTTACTACTGCATCAAGGCTTCACTTCCTGGATAACATGGTGATGTCACGTCCCGACTCCCAGAGCTGTGCGGGTTGTGGCCGCTAGAGAGGATGATGGCAGAGGGGACACTGAGGGACACAGGGCACTGGAGGGACACTGAGCATCCCCTGCCATCATCCTCTGCAGCAGCCACAGCCCGCACAGCTCTGGGAGTCGGGTTGTGACATCGCAATGTTATCCAGGAAGTGACATCACCATGTTATCCAGGAAGTGACATCACCATGTTATCCAAGAAGTGACATCACCATGTTTTTCAAGAAGTGAAGCCTTGATGCAGTAGTAAGTGCAGGAAAAAAAGCACTTTATAAGCATTTCCCGTAGTAACTATATATTGGTGATTTGTATAACTTTTTAGGGGGGGGGGGGTTATATAGCTTTAATGAAAAAAAAATGCCGGACTTCTCCTTTAAAATAGCTCATTCTCAGTTAACAATAGATTCCCATTTAAAAGGAAACTAATCATTATCCGCAGTAAAGCTATAAATACATCCCTATACAGCCCCTATAAACGCTATGAGCAATACTTATATGTCTCGAAAATTTAGTTTGTAATACTTACCTATGTAGTTATGTGGGCAGCGATCCACTGGTAACTAGTCACTGCTGCGCGAAACAGAGTCAACAATTACATCTCTCTAGCAGTGTAAGCGCTCAGGGACAGCCCCTCTTTCATAGGCTCCTATACGCTGACACTGCTAGGGAGGTGTCACTGACAAAGCTATTTGCCACCAGTGGTAACTAGTTAGCAGTGGAGCACCGGACAGATAGGTAAGTATTAAAAGCTATGTTTTCGGGACATATAAGTAACATACAGAGCATCATTGGGGGGGGGGGGGGGGTAACTACAATACTAGCAGCATCATTGGGGATTAACTACACTACTAGGGGCATCATTGCGGGTTAACTATAATACTAGGGACGTCATTGGGGGTTAACTATAATACTAGGGACATAATTGGGGGTTAACTATAATACTAGGGACATCATTCAGGATTTAATAGAAATACTAGGAGCCTTGCTCTTGCTCACGCTATGCCACAGACGCGCACAGTATAACATATAGTGCGGCCGTGTAGTGTAAGGCCCTAGAACAATTTTAGAAATGGCCCTCGACAGGAAAAAGGTTCCCCACCCCCGTTTAACCATCAAATTGAAATGAGCAGCAGAACAACAAGTGTTTGCTCATAATATGGCCCTTTTTTGTGGACCGCCAACAGCTAACTGTATTAATGGATATATTAGAAGACAAATTATGCATTTGCTTATATTTGGACAATGAGTAGACCTCCCCATACAAATTTTTTTGCTTTGCCTGATGTTGGATGTATTGCATTATTACATAGTTAAGACTGACCAACCATGGAATAAATCATGGTTTTGTCATACATGAATAAGATCTATGCTACTAAAAGTTATTTCCATGGTAATATGATCATAAGAGGTTGTCTCGGGGTGGGTACAATATCTATTTGGGGGTGGTGAAGAAATAAATACTAAGCCATACTCACTTTCCCTGATCCCATGCTGCTCCTGGTCTACAGCAATCTGATCCAGCTTGTAATCACTTCTGACTGCTTCTGAGTCATCTCAAGAGGAACTGCCCATTCAGCCAATAGCCAATCAATAGCCACACCTTAGCCACTGATTGCTTACACTTGTTCTTGGAAGCAGAAAGAAGCAGTGACAAGCAGGGACTGGATAATCTCAGACCAGGGGCTGTTGGAGATGGGGGGAAGGTGAGTATGACATTTTTTAATTTCGCATCACTCCCAGACCAATCTAAGAAGAATTATTAAGTGGACAGTTGAAGATGGAGGCAAAGTATGTGCCAAATGGTTCACTGTCTATCATGGTAGCCATAACTCTAAGATGTAGCTGAAGAAGGACCCGAAGTCAATGAATGCCAAAAATTTGCTGAATATGTATATGACATTTAAAGAATGATCTACTTACTTGTGCAGGTCTTCTTGTCGTTGTTTAACTGGAAGCCAGTACGACAGGCGCAGGAATATGAGCCAAGGGAGCTAATACAGAGCTGTTCACAGCCATGATTGCCTTGAGCACACAGGTCTATCACTAAGAAGAGATGATCACATATTAAAGCCAATCTTAAAGGGGTAATGCTAAGTAGTAGGCCTTCTTTCTTGGTTAACCACAATTTGGATTAAGACACATTCATCTGAGGACTGAAGGTAGAAAACAATGCCAAGAGATAATTCTCACTTTTTGGGGCCCTTTTTTGGAAGTGCTTTTTTGTAGTTTATATTTAGTAGTTTGAATTGAAAATCGAACATTTTTTTTCAAATGGAATATATATATTTTTTATTTTAAACTTTTTTTTTTCCTGTATGGGACTTTCACATGTATTGACTGCTTATACAGTACACTGCAATAGGTTTTTATTGCAGTGTACTGTCCTTTTGATGTCCTACTCCGATATGCATAAGACAGGGTGTGATAAAAGTAGTATTATGGCAACCATATGTATAGAGGTAACAACATAATTGAGTATTGTCTTACTTGAACAAGTCTTCTTGTCATTGTTGAGTTTGTAACCTGTACGACAGGCACATGAGTAGGATCCGGGGGAGCTGACACAGATATGCTCACAGCCGTGATTTCCCAAAGCGCACTGGTCAATTGCTGGGAAAGAAATACACTTGTATATAAGATCATTTTCCATCATTTTAATTTTATATAAATATATTATAAAAACATTTGTGATGTTATGTTTACAGTTCTGTGACTTATACATCCATATCCTTTAAGGACCCTAACTTACGAGGTGTGTCTGACCATCCATATGATGAAAAACCCCTAATGCCCAGGCCCCCAGACGTATCATCTTGTAAATGGTTAAATAAACAGTTGGACCCCCAATAATCAGCTTGTTATCCCCCATCCTGTTCATAAGGGATAACTTTTGATGCTGGGAATACACCTTAAGGCTATGTTCACACTACGTATATTTCAGTCAGTATATGTATATTTCAGTCAGTATTGCAACCAAAACCAGGAGTGGATTAAAAGCACAGAAAGGATCTGTTCACACAATGTTGAGATTGAGTGGATGGCCGCCATTTAATGACAAATATTTGCTGTTATTTTAGAACAACGGCTGTTATATTGAAATAATGGCCGTTATTTACTGTTATATGGCGGCCATCCACTCAATTTCAACATTGTGTGAACAGATCCTTTCTGTGTTTTTAATCCACTCCTGGTTTTGGTTGCAATACTCACTGAAATATACTGACTGAAATATACGTAGTGTGAACCCAGCCTTAAATCAGTCCTGATGTACCTAACACCACACATCCCTGATACAATTATATGACCCTAGTGCTTACCTGAGCAAGTCTTCTTATCATTGTTTAGCTTGTAACCGGCTCGGCAGGCACAGGTATAAGATCCAGGAGAACTGATGCAGAGTTGTTCACAGCCATGGTCTCCTTGGGCACACAGGTCTATCACTAAAAAAAGAGAGTTTTTCTTATTGTTTTTATTACTTTTAACTGTTTTTGGACTGTCTCACCTTGTACTGTGTAGTTCAGCAATTTATAATAGAAAGTTTATGGTTAGAGATGAGCGAACCGGGTTCGGATTCCAGTCAATCCGAACCCAAACATTCAGCATTTTATTAGCGGGGGGCTGCTGAAGTTGGATAAAGCCCTAACGGCCCTATTCCACAGGACGATTACCGTTCAGATTATCGTTAAATCGTTTGAATCTAAACGATAATCGTTCGGTTGAAATGCAGTTAACGTTTAACGACCGATCGTTGATCGCTTTATAAGATCTGGACCTATTTTTATCGTTGCTCGTTCGCAAAACGTTCGCAAATCGTTTGCATTGAATAAGACATATTTCGGTCGTTCGCAATAGATACGAACGCAATAGCGAATAAATAGCGAAGAAAAAACTATTGCAATTACGATCATAAGTAACGATTCCGTTTATCGATTATCGTTCCATGGAACTGAGTGAACGTTTTCAGGTCTTTCGGAATATCGGTCGTTTGAGATAGTTATTCATTAACGATTATGCAAACGATAATCGTTTGGTGGATTAGGGCCCTAAGGCTATGTGGAAAACATAGATATAGTCATTGGCTGTATCCATGTTTTCCAGACAACTTTAGAGCTTTTTCCAAGTTCAGCAGCCCCAGCTAATCAAATGCCAAACGTTCGGGTTCGGATCGACTCGAACCCGAGCCCGGTTCGCTCATCTCTATTTATGATACAGAATGTAAATGTGTTTGCCCTTTTTCCTTACAGCAGCACACATAGTGGGGATTTCTCTGCCCTGTGGACCGATAGGACAGATGGAACTTATAATGATTAGGTTACTGTTAAAATGATCCTCTTAAAACTCCATCCCTTTTTGTATACAGACTGCAAAGAAAAGAGGAGGGACTCTTGTGCTGCTAAAAAGACAGATTTACTTCTAAGTAGTAATGAGTGAACTTGCTAAATGTTAGGCTGTATCCATGTTTTCCTGGCAGCCCTAGGGCTGCTCCCAAATTTTCCAGCCACTGGGAGGCAAAAGCAAAGCATTTGTGTTTGGCCGAACCAAACATTCAGCAAGTTCACTCATCACTACTTCTTAGTCATAAATTTCCCTTACATCCTATCAGCAACACATATAGTGGAGATCTAGCATGAAGAATCTCCTAGGGAGGGATCTCCTGCTCAGATCTTAGAACCGACCTTCTAAAGGATTTATCCTCCTCCGAATATTATGACCATGAGGCATAGCTACAGATCTGTTCTATAGAAATTTAAGGGGTTATCCAGTGCTACAAAAACATGGCCACTTTCTTTCAGAGACAACACGACTCTTGTCTCCAGTTCAGGTGCGGTTTGCAATTAAGCTCAGTTCACTTCAATGGAACTGAGCAGCAAAACCTCACCCAAGCTGGAGACAGGAGTGGTGCTGTCTCTGGAAGAAAGTGGCCATGTTTTTGTAGCGCTGGATAGCTCAGCTATAGATGTAGAATGAGCCCTGGTAGAACATGGTCTAAGGAAGGATGGAAATTCCAGGTCTACTAAGGAGAAGAAGGCTATTATTTCTTATCTTGTGCGATATAGACATTTTGGAAGCTGGGCAGCTTCTGTTGAGTCAACAAATGGAAACCAATAGGTTTTCTTGTCCTCCTCTGAAAAGTTTGAAGACATCAGCCTAGATCTAAAGAGATCGAAGTGATGTCATCTTGAGAGGATCTGTTGTGGAAAAGAACTCTGGGCCACAGTGCTAGGAGCCTGGGACTCATTTAATCTCTTAGCAGATGTAATTGCTAGGGTTAAAGTAGCCATCCAGGAGAAATAAAGGACTTTTATTTAAATGTTTAGACAAAGGCTGGCAAAGTCTCTTTAGGACCAAAGACAGATCCCAGAAGGGTAACGCAAACATTTGGACCATGGTAATAGACTAGGCGAGAGCTTTCTCAAAGCTTTGCTGTACTGCAGACACAAATTAAGGGTGAGTAGAAACTCTTCAAAGTCAACACAAATTTAGGAAGTGAGATCTGCCTCTCGAGTAGATCATGTCCTACCTGTCCTACCTCTAAAGAAGAGAAACCCCCCCACAAAGGGCGGAGTTTAAGGGGCTCTTCAATAGGGTGGCTTAGTCATTAAAAGTTTTATCTGTCTTTTTAGTCCACAGGTTGGAGACATCCCCGCTATTTGTCCAACCGATAGGATGTAAAGGAAAGTTACATTCTCATACCAACCCAGTGGAAAATAGGTGTTGGCCGCATGACTGTTGAAGTAAATTTAAAAATATAAAAAAAAAATTCTGCCCCCAATAAGTCTACGGTAAATTTGTAACTAATAATAAAGATTATTTGGTGAATGCACTTACTAGAACATGTCTTTCCATCGTCATTAAGTCTGAAGCCGGGGTTACATTCACAATAGTAGGAGCTGGGAATACTAACACATTTATGTTGACATCCATGGTCCATTTCAGTGCACATGTCCACACCTGGGAAGAAGGTAATGTTTCATTCAATCAACTTATTTTGTTAGAAACATCAATAAGCATTGGTATTTATTCTACATGACTCAGTATCGGGTTGTTTGCGTAGGCTGGGTCTCGTGTGAGATGGATACTTTTTAGTTGTTGCCTCTGGCAAAAGCAAAGGAATCTTGGAGGTCGCCATGCCTGACTGCTGATCTTAAAGACTGTGGCAGTTCTTGTTCATATAAGGGTGTTTATATTTGGAGGATATGATTGATGATATTGTTTCTAGATGTTAACAAAAAGTATAATGGCAAAGAACATGCTTTCTGCAAAAAAATCCATTATTAACAAATTGTCAAAATTTTTTAAAATTGGCAAATTTCACTTCACTTTTACCTAAAGTGGTGGGTACTTTGGTTGATTAGATATTTAACACTTTATGTTGAATTGAAATGAATCCAGTGGAAAGTCTATGTTACAAAACTTGGGGACACTCACCACAGAGTTTATCTTGGAACTGAAGGGCAAAGTGTTCAATAAGATCAAATGTCTCTACATAAAACACATGGTCATCAATTGGAGGTGATGCCATTGCCCGAAGAGAGTTGACATCTGCTCTCTGTACCCCGACAGCATAGATCTCAATTTTAGCTTCTCGGGCTTGAGCAGCCACTTCCGTAACACGATCCTGAGGTCTACCATCGGTCACAATAACAGCGACTCTGGGAATTCTTTTGGCCAGTGGTCGAGCTCCTTCTTCCACAGTAAATGCAACATTCATGGCGTACTGTATTGCCAGACCGGTCATGGTTCCTTGTGCTAGAGGAATGATATCATTGATGGCCTTATGCATTTCAGCCTTTGTAAAAAATGACTTGAGAGAAAACACATTTTGTACTTGGCTAGAGTATTGGACCACACCGACCCTCGTTTCAGTGGCTCCAATTTCAAGTGAATTAATCATATCGATCATAAACTTTCTCATGCTTTCGAACTCGAATGGTCGAACACTTCTTGAGCTGTCGATAATGAAGACTAGATCCATAGGGCCAGCTTTGCATTGTGGTTCTAAAACAGAGAACAGATGACTAACATTACCAATGCATTGGAAACATTGACATATAGGATGGGGGGGGGGGGGGTTACCCGTTCATACAAATTGACCTCAGTTAGGTTTATGTACAACTTCCTAATTTATACCAGACTACTAATCTACCTCCTTGGTTAGATCATAGCCCACTGGTGCAGAGTAAGGGGGAGAGCTCTCCTATGTTCAGAAGCATTAATGTAAATAGTTATGAAGCTTCCCTGACATACTGATAAGGTGGGGCACTTATTACTATGTCCCGGTAGCTACCAATGGTGCAACTTTTTATTTAAAGGGAACCTATCACCCTGAAACTACTAACTTAACTAACTCAACATCATATTATAGAGCAGAAGGAGCTAAGCGAGTTGATATATATATCTTATAGGACAAGATACAACATAACTTATTGATAATTTATTGATTAAAATCCCTGATGTTTCCATGCTAAAGAGTCCAGTCCATTGAAAGACACCACCCAATGAACTCCTTACCACAGAATGATCAGGGATTTCTATCAACATGTAACGAGTCATAGTTAATCATTAAATACATTTTAAATAAATCATCCAGAATATAACCTACATATCTATTAACTATCTAGATAATCCTCTATTCTGTACAATACTCCTATAATGTACTGTTGGCAGTTGTACTTCAATGGGCTATTGATCGAAGAAGTCCCACTTTTTCACAATATACACATTCTTTTTTCCACCCCGAGGAACAGTTCTGGGTAACTCAGCTTAGTTCAGACTTCAAAATGTAACCACATCGGGGAAGGAAGTAAAATGTGTTTTATTGACATAAACTTGGCCCGATCCAATGTTTGCTCTCAGCTCAAGTATGGGTATGCCAGACAAAAGCCTTCTCTATAAATATGCCGTTTCAAGCTACAGCCCTTTCCCCGCAGTGTCTCACACAGTACGGTGAATGACATCTCCTGAAGCTTGATGGATCTGTCAGCTGCCTGTAGGCTCCTCTGCTCTACTGAGACCACCTCCTATGCTGGATCAGCAGGAATTCACTTACTGCCATATAATGACCTCTTTATTTTATAATAGATGAGTTATATTGTAGAAGGAAACACAACCACAGCTACTAAATGGTCAAGTTACAGAAAGAAATAGCTTCCAGTCACTTCTATGTAATATGGATCATGCATTGTTTTGCTGAGTTTTTTTCTTGCCCTGCATACGTATGACAACTTTCAGTAATGCTGATTTTCTACTATTTGTCCGATAAATATTTTGCTGTGAATAACTTCATAACTAAAGTTGAGCTAAACTCCCCAAATTCATTAAAATCAGCCATCAGGTTTAGTTTGTTTAAAAGAGATTCGGGTTGTTACAAAAACTTTTTGCAAAGATTGTAACAAGTCCGTAAAGATGGAGGCTGCATATTTTAATACACATAGAAAAAAAAAGAGACTATGCTTACCTTACTGTGCTCCCCCGGTGTCCTCCTAGGGGTCTTCGGTGCCCCCACTGCAAGTTTAATTATCAATACTTACCTGCCCTTACTTCCTGGCTGAGATGGGAGTGACAGCCCGCTCAGCCAATCACTGAATGAGACTGTGTCATGGCCAGTGATCGGCTGAGCGGGCTGTTGTTCTTGTCTTGGGACTGAAAGCCTGCTCCATCAGTCACAGGCCATGGTGCTTTCCTAAATCAGTCCAATCACTGACCGAAACAGGAAAGCACTATGGCCTGTGATTGACAAAGCAGGCTTTCAGTCCCAAGACAAGAACAACAGCCCATTAGCTGACCACTGGCCATGGCACAGTATCACTCAGTGATTGGCTGAGCGGACTGTCACTCCCGTCTCAGCCAGGAAGTAAGGACAGGTAAGTATTGATGATAGAACTTGCTAAACAGCAGAAAAACAGCTAAACACCTGCAATCGTTTAGCTGTTTAGTGTGATGTGTTTAAGGTTTGGTTCAGACAAACCCAAACTTTTTTTCAGCTCACAATTGAACTTTTAAAACTCTGCTCACCTCAAGTCAAAATACATTCAGCTGGAATCCAAAGTGCTCTGACTGTCCTGAGAGGCTGTGCATGACACTCTGAGGTCTCCTAGAGCTTTCCTGTACAGGGGAAGGGTTTAGTAGGAAGTAGTAGTAGTACAGTATGGAACAGGATAGACAAGTAAGGAGATGTACGGCTGCTTAGGTTAGTAGTAGTATAATATAGGATGGAACAGGGGGACAAGGCAGGAGATGTGCGGATGCGTAGGGTAGTAGTAGTATAGTATAGGAAGGAACAGGATAGACAAGTGAGGAGATGTACGGCTGCGTAGGGTAGTAGTAGTATAATATAGGATGGAACAGGATAGACAAGTGAGGAGATGTGCGGCTGCAAAGGGTAGTAGTAGTATAATATAGGATGGAACAGGGTGGACAAGGCAGGAGATGTGCGGCTGCGTAGGGTAGTAGTAGTATAGTATAGTATAGGAAGGAACAGGATAGACAAGTGAGGAGATGTACGGCTGTGTAGGGTAGTAGTAGTATAATATAGGATGGAACAGGGTGGACAAGGCAGGAGATGTTCGGCTGCGTAGGTTAGTAGTAGTATAATATAGGATGGAACAGGGGGACAAGGCAGGAGATGTGCGGCTGCGTAGGGTAGTAGTAGTATAGTATAGGAAGGAACAGGATAGACAAGGCAGGAGATGTATGGCTGTGTAGGGTAGTAGTAGTATAATATAGGATGGAACAGGATAGACAAGGCAGGAGATGTGCGGCTGCGTAGGGAAGTAGTAGTATAATATAGGATGGAACAGGATAGATAAGTGAGGAGATTAGCGGATGCGTAGGGTAGTAGTAGTATAATATAGGATGGAACAGGGTGGACAAGGCAGGAGATGTACGGCTGCATAGGGTAGTAGTAGTATAATATAGGATGGAATAGGGTGGACAAGGCAGGAGATGTGTGGCTGCATAGGGTAGTAGTAGTATAATATAGGATGGAATAGGGTGGACAAGGCAGGAGATGTGTGGCTGCGTAGGGTAGGAGTAGTATAGTACAGGAAGGAACAGGATGGACAAGGCAGGAGATGTGTGGCTGTGTAGGGCTAGTAGTGGCATCAGTATAGTATTGAACATAATGGATAAGGTAGGAGATATGTGGCTAAATACTAGTAGATGTACCATCAGAGAATCCGGGGAGAAATCTAGGAATCCTATGGCAAAAAAGTGTGTTTCATTCAAATAACTTTCTGAAAGTGGATGGCTGACCCATGCAAAAGATTTATGTATTTTGTCTTTGGAAAACCCTTGGCTATTGAGTAGACTCTTCTGTAGATACAACTGGCAACAGGGACCCAGCAGAATGATCACTGACGTAGGTGACTTGGTAATTTTCCCTGTCCCTATAAACATTTCCAACCCCTTCCAGAAACCGTCTTACCATCAGTCTTTGGTCTTGCTTCGAGTTGTGTCCAAAGGACGAAAAGTAGTGTTGATAAATACAGCAGCTTCATCTTGCAGTTTGGAGATATGATTAAGATTTGCTGCACGAAACAACAAGACAGAGAACTATTAGCAATAGTATAGAAACAAACCTAACAAGCAACAAGTGTGAAATATGGTATGGAAATGATTTAGAGACCTCCTGACTCTTCCCCGATAGGTGATGTTGGGGGAGAGAAGGGTTGGGCATGTTGTATTTTAACTGCCCGATCCTATTGTTTTCGCAGAGATAAGCCATCGCCAGAGCTGTCAGGCAGCAGCTTATCGCCCCCTACCTGTAGAGAACATATAAACACTTGGCCCTTTCAAACCTTAAGGTGTATGCAGGGATCAGGAGAGATAGTTGTAGGCCAAACAAAGTTTGACTAATGGCTGTTAAAGGGTGTATGGCCATCATAACTCCTGTTACACCACACACTAAGTTAGCTTGGTAAATGTGTTCAGGTCAGTGTCCTCCGCTGTGATTTCCTATATGTAAAAAACCATAGAACTGAGCTGCTACTCTTTGAGACCTCTTGCACACCTCCGTGGCCATTTTAACGGTCAGGAAAACCACGGGTATTTTCTGACTGTAAAAATGGTCACCTGCTACATGGCTTCTCCTTCTCTCTGCAAGCACACAAGTGATGTTGCTCACGTTGACGAGGGAGATAGCGGCCAGTGACCTCTTGTGGCTGAAGGCATAATGCTGCCTCGGGCCAGAAGAGTGGTTGACAGGGCAGAAAGCCAATGGCTCCATGCCCTGTCAAACACAGCACCACATTTAAGTGTATGTACTCCATATTAGGAGCACATAGAGTTAAAGGGCCAGCGTCTGCACCTAGCGGCACTTGCTGGGTTCTGGCTAGGAGCCCATCTGGAAATCCAGAAAGTTTTCAGATGAGTATCTGGAGCTGTCCGGATATCTAAATGCTACCATAATTCTATGGGACAATTATAGGACATATGTATTTTTCATCAGAACCCTATTACATACTGCACTACCTGAGAAACATATCCTGTGATAAATAATAAAGATAAATAACTATAGTAGACTAATCCTTAATGGACTCCATGGTTTCTTATGGTCCCAAGTTTTTGTAATCCATTGTCAAATACCCCACTTAGGAGAAAGGGGGGGGGGGGGGGTTCCGCATTCGAAACCCATATCTATAAGGTAGAGAAAAGAGTGATCAACAAGGGCATCTCCCACATTGGAGGACTTGGCACATATTACATGGACAGCCTATTGATATCAGTGGGCACCGTGTAGTATTAATTGTTATAGGACAATATGATATTTGTTGCCATGCTCCTCTATAGATCTCAGCTTATTGGTGGAATTCCATGTGATCCACCTATTGATAAAGGACCATTCTATTGTATACCAAGATGGTGTTAGTAGAAGTCCATGGGCGAGATTTATTAAACATGGTGTAAAGTGAAACTGGCTCAGTTGCCCCTAGCAACCAATAAGATTCCACCTTCCATTTTCCAAAGTCTATGAGGAATGAAAGGTGGAATCTGATTGGTTGCTAGGGGCAACTGAGCCAGTTTCACTGTACACCATGTTTGATAAATCTCCCCCTATGTGTTTTAATGATGGTATATATATATATATATATACAGTACACACACATATATACAGTATATATATATATATATATATATATATATATTAGTCTATTCATACAGTAAAATAAGCGCCTGCTTTTCATTTTAATCATTCCCAAGATTACGCAATACAGTATATATGATTCCATCTTCTATTAATAAGGTCGAGCACATTGAATAGAGTTTTGACTTTGGTCCAGTTTTTGGATAAGATCTCTTTGCAAAGTCAGCTTTGCATTTTGACTGGCCAGGTGTCAGGGAGTATAGGTCTTACTGATATACACACGGTAAATTTACCTACACAGACGCTTCAGTGTACCGAGACATATTTCACAGTGAGAATGACGCCTGGTTTTCCCCCTAGTATATATTCAGCATATATAATAGTCTGCATATTCACCACCAATAAAGTTATATAGATAGGAAAATTAAAGTTATATATATGCCTTAATATGAGAAGTTGACCGTTCAGTCAACCATTACGGTTATTGCGTAAATGCATGTAACTGGAGTCCTAGAAATGGAACTGTATCTGGGAGCCAGAACGGGTGAGATTTAGGGGGGGAGGAGAGGGATGACCTGTTTAACTGGAAAGTAGTTATATCAGTGTATGGCATTTATTGTGGCCTAAGTATGTATCCCTTAAAGCGAATGTACCATGAGGTACATTGCTTGAAGTTTTTTACATGAATAGACTGGCACCAGCACGGGGAAGCTGGTGCCACAGTCCTTTTTTTGAACTGTGGCCTGGTTCCCACGCATGGCGACAATCTATTCCCGGGCACTAGTCCAGCCTGAAGCACTGGAGGTTAGCCTGCAGGCCCCCAATGTGATGATCTACCTTCCCCTCTGTGACGTGGCTCCATCAGAACTAAAGGGGAGGGGTTTCATCAAACTGGTAGCCGGCGGGCCCACCTCCAGTGCTTCAGGCCATGTTTCAGGTCATGCCCAGGAATAGATCGTCACTGTGCATGGGAAACAGGCCCCAGTTCAAAAAAAGGACAGTGGCAACGGCATCCCCGTGTCAGCACTAGTCTATGCATCTAAATAACTTAAAGCAATTTAATTGATGGTACATCTGCTTTAAAGGGTCATTTTGACATGTCAAAAATTTGATCGGTCAGGGTCTGAGTGTTCAGACCCCATTCAATCGCTAGAATGAGCAGAGAGAAGCACCCTCCAGGATGTTTCTCTTCCAAGTCATTGTGTGCATGGCTGTGATGATTCCATAGACCTTCTAACTTCTTGGTTGGATGGTTCCAACTTCTTCAGACACCATAATGCTCGTGTTCTGCTCAACTTCAACTACATATATATATATATATATATATATATATATATATATATATATATATATATATATATTTATTTATTTATTTTCCCCCTCCAAAATTCCTAGTTACGCCATTTTATTATAGAACAAGAGGCAGCATTTATAAAGGACTAAGTAGATAATATCACTTTATTTCCTGTGTTTTTAATGCAGGGAAGCAAATACAAGGCTCTTTTAGAAAGACAATTCACTGTTGCACAACATGGTTCTTGGTAATCTGACACATCAGAAAGATCTGTGGTAAGGTTAACTTGCTTCGGAGACTAAACACTGCAAAAAAGTCATGAAAGACCCTCAAAAGGAAATAAAGAACACATTTCCAGCTCGCTTAGTTTATATAAGGTGAATTGAATGACCCAATATAGTCTTTTTTATGGGATCACAGAGGATATTATCGTGAGTATAGTATACCAAAACAATATAATAGTAATGGTGTGTGTCAGATTTCCTCTTGAAAAACAACAATAAAACCACAAGCTATGGAAGAATAAACAACTACACAATTCTCTCTATTTTGTTTTTTTTTTCTTCAATTTTTTTGTCTTATACTGTATAACATGAGACAACGCATTATTTCCTTTTAAGTTTATGTGCATGAAAAATATTTAGACCATTGTCTAAGTTTAGCCATCAGTTATATATCCCGTCTGTTTTCAGTCTTCTCCATACACAGGAATTGTGGAATGGCTGAGCACTCCTGTGTTCTCTATGGGAAGGGATAAGCTGCACCAAGAGTGCTCGTGTCTCTTTCTGAACAAATGGGTTGGCTGTGATTTTCCATCACGGCCGACCCCTATCACCATTGAAATTATCCAGAATTATCCAGAATGGACCCATACATGCTGTGGGCTTGGCCTAAAATAGTGTATGAGGACCTTTAGATAGTTGTCCGGTCCCACAAAAATCATTAGGTTTGGCTGACTTTTTACTAATGTCTATAAGAACCTAGGCTTCCTTCTACATCAGGTTCCCTGGACCCACCAGAAGACCACACTCCACCTATATAAAGTATCTGTAATGCCCACTTCTACTTGATTTATAAACTTAGATTTCATTGTGCATGCAGGACCTATCATTGATAAGGACTAACAGGTTACTTCTGAATAAACTCTTTATAAACAGACCCTAGTGCAAAGTGATGGTTCCAAAGTCTACTCCAAATTAGGTTACCTTACACTGGACCTTTGGTCCCTATAGTTGTCTAAGAACCTGGACCAAAAGGATGATACTTAGGGCTAATTCACACGTCCGTTGTTCTGTCCACAATTGCGGGCCTTAGGCCACATTCACACACCCGTAGTGCAGTCCGTGGCCGCGGACCGCACTACCGTATGTGTATCCGTAGTGCTCCAAGCTTCACGGAGCACTACATTCACACATCATTACCCCAGAGATCCGTGGCCCCGTACACACGTACGGACGTGTGAATGGGGCCATAGGATAACATTGGTTTCATGTTCTGTCCGCAATTGCGTGCCCGCAACTGCAGACAGGACAACGGACGTGTGAATTAGCCCTTAGACCATTCTGACCCTGACTTTGCTTATATCACATTATAATTTGCTATTATTACATTGCTATTTGTTCAAAACATTGATGAAACCTATTAGATGGAAGCAGAAAAAGTTAATAAGTTTTTTTTTTCCAAATGGTTTTATACCTTGGCCTCATTTAAATAATTTCCTAAATGGTTAAAGTCTTCAAGGGAATCTGACAGATTCACTTTAATTATTCATTTAGGTACAGTTTACTTGATGTTTGTGTGAAGCCATAATGTGGCCACGTGTATGAGCACTTATAGTTTGGTGCTTTCATTATTGGGGTACAATACATGTAACTACTCCTCAATGTAAGTTGTGTGCAAAGTATAACAACACTGTTCATAGAGTCACCTAAGGACAAGGTTCTCATGTGTCCTTGGCAATCAGTGAAAGGCGTTTTGTTGAACCCACTGAAGTTGACTTTATCTTCATCAGTTCCATCTTTTGGCAGTCCACTCAAAAGCGATCTAATTTCTGAAATAGCATTTCTTCAACTGTCTATAACTCTATCTGTATATTCCCCCTTCCCGAGAAAAGTGCCAATTGCTTATCTCATTGGTGGAAGATTATTGCGAAATGAAAGGGCTTGTTTACCCAATGCACCTAACTTACTTGGATTGGATCACAAGGGTTCTGGCTGCTGGCACAAAGTACGAGTGATCTAGAACATTTGCTGACCATGATTAAGAAACACAGGGGCTGATTTACTAACAATTCGTCAATATTAAGCTGTTATGCTGTCGGTTGTGTCTGGTTTTTCGCGTGGACAAAACTAAAACCTGACCATCCCACATCTCTGGAAGTGGTTGTTTTTAAGAATGGAAAAAGCTGTAAAAAAATTGTTGGTTCGCTTATTAAATCTGTTGGTTGTGGCGGGTTTTAAAGGACAAACCCCATGACACATCCACGGCACGCCAAGTTGGCGGGTTTTTGGACAAAAATAATGGGTTTGTCAGGTTTTTGGAAAAAATTTGTGGCACACCTTTAGTAAATTAATATGTAGGAACACTACACCAACAAGGAACATGGACAAAAACTTGACAATTTTCTGATGGGAACACATTAGTAAAGCCCCACGGTCTCAAGATGGGTTTACAGTTTATTTTTAAGGAGACCAAGATTTAAATTACTCGTAACATCAACCACTCTACCATTAAAAAAGAGAAGAACTAGACACTGGAACCAGCTACTGCATCCTTTGATCAGTGGGATCATTCTAGAAAAACACTGATACATTGCTAAAAGAATATTAGCCGTGAAGGACTTGGACAAAATCATAGTGTTGCTTCCCAGTGACCAGTTATAGGTGTAAAAGTTGGTCAGTGCAGAAACAGGACAAAATTAAGATAGATGGTTTGAACTTTGGTGCTGGAGAAGGCTACTGGAGATACCTTAGACTCCTAAAGAACAAACCATTCAGTGATAGAAGAGATCAAACTAAAGATGTCTTTGGTGTCTCAGATGACCAAGCATAGACCTTGGACATGTTACGAGAAGAAAGAGATAGTTATGGAAAGACGTCATGCTGGGAAACACAGAGGGAAATTGTAAGAAAGGAAGACCTGCCTGCCACAGTCTGGCTTGATATGAAGCTATCAATGGTCATTTGGCCCCAGACAGAGCATATTACAGAGAAGCTCTTCAACTGTTCCCTATACGTTGACAATGACTTGACAGCACATAACAACAATATTCTACAGCATCTATTGAAATCAATAGGCAAACATGTAATAAATGGTCTCATGGAATCCTCCAGTCTTCATCAAGGCAGGGGGCTCTATGTTCTGATCTGATGTTCTGTGGATCTTCTCATGACATCCCTATACCTCAATAAAGTATATGGATCTAGGTTGTCCTGAATGGACAATCTCGCAGGTCCCACTGGCCGAAAGTATTTTGACTGATTTTAACACAAAGTGATAAATTAACAAATTGAGTAAAACAGAAGCAGACATTTTAGGTTCCAATCATATTTTTAGGAATTGCTCTTGGAAATATTATGTTGTTAAACTCCGTAACTATTTTAGGATGGGCTATGTGAGAGAGAATTAGATCTGCTGACTGTTGGGGAAGTCATTGCAGAACAGCTTCTTGCCTTTTAACCTTCACCATATAGCTCTTCTTGACACCTTGCCCATTAGTCTTGTACTATTCTTGATGCTGGGGTAATATTTTACATGCTGCACTGACTCCTGCCAAGACCAAACATTATCCATCATGTTTATTTGCTACAAATCAGAGTCTTATAGATGTAACGCACAGTTCTAGAGGCTAATAGACGCTTTCTTATGTCAGTTTTAGCTTTAATAAATAAATGCCATGTGGAGAGTATGAATTGAGTCCAAAGCCTTTGAATGTGTTCATTACGTGAGGGCTATAGAAGAGACAACTCACAGCAACATTGCTACAAATGACCCGATGCTTAAGTGTGGACAGACACCTGTTCACATGGAACCTGCATTAATATCAGGTGGTGAAAAGCTCTCTTTGTTCTTTCCTAGATGAAAGAATTAACCTCGTTTGGACTTGCCTTCTTTTGTTTCTTTTGACTTCACTTTTTTTTTATTCGAGAGTCATAATTATTTAGTTTTTCCACTAATATAGGCGCATGAGGACTGGGTGATGGACATTAGTACAGATTTGGGCCCACAAGCGTTAATCGTGAGACTTTAAGTAAGAAGAGCAATTATTTGAGCATGTTGACTCTACATAGCGTAACCGCAACAAGCAACGGGTGTAGACCTGCTGTGCCACCCAACTAGTTTAGCTTTGGGTCATGCCCAGGAATCTAAATAGTAGGTTTCATTCTTTAACCCTACCCCAGGATGTGGACCATAGACTTAAGGTCTCCTGCGCACATCTGTATGGTTGTGTGGTCTACAAAGCCATGGTCCACAAAATGCACAGATGTCCCACACAATGTCATCTCTGGGCCGCCAGCAAACACTGACGTGAGGTCAATAAAATCTATGGAGCCCAAACCCGTGAATACAGTCCCTATAGTGGCAAGCCCTTATTTTATTGCCATCCAGGTTTCGGATAAATGCACAGACCATGGAATCCATGGTCATGTGGCATTGGGCCATAGACTAGAATTGGTCTGATACTGTCTGCAATTGCCTGCAGTTGGTGGGCCCTGAATTATGGAAGTGTGCAAGGGGATTTGGCTGCGATTGGGTACCAGGTACCATTCCAAGAGTGGCTCTTTTGTCAGTAGTGGCTGTCCCAGCAAATCAGAAGACACTGGGAGGAGGCATCAAGGAGTCAAGCAAAGAAAGGTAAAAGTCCAGGCATGGATGGTGGGCAGTCAGGTAGAAAAGCTCGGTACAGGTAAGAGATTCGAGGAAATGCAACACAGGTTTCAGGTCAGGCATAGGAGATGGTAGGGCACACACAGGTCAGGCAGAAGTGGAGTTAGACATAGATCAGTATATCAGGAAAATCATACATGTTCACTATGGACACAGAAAACCCGAATATTGCCTAGGCAAAGGTCAAGTGGGTGTGGCTGCCTTAAATGCGGAATGACCTGTGGTAATTGGCTTGGGACAGGTTCAGGAGGACACACGGTTTCTACAAGAGACAATAAGAGAGCACACACATACCCTACAGGTAGAGTCAGGAACTGCAGAGGCAGAAACCAATACATGGCAGATAAAAGGAGCATTGAGTTGTGGCATGCATTGGAAGTATCCCAGTAGTTGTGGCTAGCAGTAACGGACCCCTGGCGTTACAGTAAGTAGAGTAAAGTAAGTTCCTTGGCACAATATTGACTTGGGCAGTATGGTTGCTCAGTGGTTAGCACTGTAGCCTTGCAGGGGTCCTGGGTTCAAATCCCACCAAGGGCAACATCTGCAAAGAGTTTGCATGTTCTCTCTATGTTCGCGTGGGTTTCCTCTGGGGTTTGGAAGTACTGTATATTACTTCTTTCCTCTTATTTTCAGCAACTAACAAAATCAGCATAATCACAGGCCATTAAACACCACGAATAAGGCAACTGTCCGGGCACCACGGGCTCTGCAGTACTAAATTGCTGCTTTGTATTTTCTTGCTATGTTTCATGGAGAAGGAACCGCACTATATAAGTCACACCTCACTAGCCGTCCGTTTCTCTACAACCCTGACTTCCTGTCTACTGTATACAATGCCATCCTTTAGTATAATGCACCCCTCTAAACCCAATGCATCTCAATGTGTAATAACCCAAAGACAAATACGTCTGGAGTCGTATGTGGTTTAATTTAGTGCGGCACAATGGTGAAAAATGTTACATGACACTTAAAAGGAATGTCTGTTCCTGCTATCTACACAAAGGGTCAATTCTTCTAAAGGAAGACGGTAGCTAGGAAGAGTTTACTGCACTGAGCAATATCTAGAGGCAATAAGCTCTGCTCTGTTGATGTGTGTGGTCAGGAACAAATGAGAATATACAGAAAGCAACAGAGCAACCTCGATTTCTATAGGATCAAGATGTCCATGCAATGCTTATTTAAAGGGGTAGTTCACAAAAAAAAGGTTGTTCAAATCAACTGGTGCCAGAAAGATTTGTAATTTACTTCTAATAAAAAAAATTCTAGTCTTCCAGCTGCTGTATGTCCTGCAGGAAGTGGCATCTTTTTTCCAGTCTGTAGACAGGAGTGGGTTTCTATTCTATGGGTATTTGCTACTGCTCATGGCAGTTCCTGACATGGACAGAGAAGGCAGCAGAGAGCGCTGTGTCAGACTGGAAAGAATACATTATTTCCTGCAGGATATACAGCAGCTGATAAGTACTGGAAAACATGAGATTTTTTTTATAGAAGTAAATGATTAATTTTTGGCACTTTCTGGCACCAGTTTTTTTCCGTGAACTACCCCTGTAAAGCTAGCCATAGACGAAACATAGCTATTGGCTGAATGCGATCTTTCCTGATCCCCTAAACGTTGGTGGAAACTTATCTCCCTTAGAAGTCAGTGGAAATTCAGGAGTCCCCTATATACACCTTGGATGATTGGGCAGTCTAGCCGGAATCAGCAGGTTTAACTGACACGTGTATGGGAGGTCTTTAGTAAAGGGGGCAATTTGTATGTTGTATGTTTAAAGGGGTTATCTGGTTTAAAGGGGTTATCCAGCGCTACAAAAACATGACCACTTTTCCCCCTCTCTTGTCTCCAGTTCTGGTGTGGTTTGCAATTAAGCTCCATTTACTTCAATGGAACTGAGTTTGAAACCCCACCCAATCGGGAGACAAGAGAAGGGGAAAAGTGGCCATGTTTTTGTAGCGCTAGATAACCCCTTTAAGGAAACCCAGTTTTAAACACTTATGTTTTGCAGTGTATTTTGTCTGATCACATTGTCACCAGGCATGTCAGAAAATAATGATTGCATCTGGTCTCATTGCTGAGACCAGCTGTGATCAGGAGATATAGCCGAGGAGAGAGAATAGCAGCAACACAATCCACTCCCCAGCTGCTAGCTAATCCGGCAATGCAGCCTCATAGACTTACAATGTCGGATATAGCCAATCAGGAAATGTAGCCAGGGAGTGGATCACACAGCTGCCACAGTCTCCCAGGCTACATCTCCTGATCACAGCGAGTCTCAGCAGTGGTTTGTCCAATACCTAGTGCCACCATTGTACAATAAATAAGACAGGGCTCCCAGCCCCCTTCACTGTGTAGTGCAGTGCGCCCAACAGCTGTTCGTTGCTGCTGATCAGGTGGTTGTTATAACACAGGCAACACATTTCAAGAAGGAGGAAAAGAATGAGTTGCACTCATCAAAGGAGTCTTCATAGGCTTTATTTCTTCATATCAATCAATAAAAAACTGGACATAGTGCAAACATGGACAAAGCAGATGCTAGACAAAACAGGGCGGAGACAGACTGTTTCACGCGTAACCGCGCTTTTACGGACCAAGGAAGGTCCGAAAAAGCGCGGTTACGCGCGAAACAGTCTGTCCTTCTTGGAATGTGTTTACATTGGACTATATATTGCTTTTTGAGTTCGCATGACTTGTTGAGTCCGTTTTCACAGCAGACTGTCAGCTGATATTGTGTTCCTTACATACCGCTTTTATCTCCCTATTGTGCCGCCTGTTTCTATTTTCTGATAACACAGGCAGAGATGAGCAAACCTCGAGCACACTCGAGTTAGTCCAAACCCGAGCATGTGGCATTTGATTACCGGTGGCCCTAGGGATTCCTGGAAAACATAGATACAGCCTATGGCCTGTGGTTTTCTAAGCAGCCTTTTCTAAGCAGCCTTAGGGCTGTATGCAACTTCTGCAGCCACCGGTAATCAAATGCTGAATGTTCGAGTTCAGACAAACCCGACTGTGTAGGTTTGCTCAGCTCTAGTAATTACAATGCATGTCTCTTGCTCCGAAAGACCCAGCATATGCATGCATTACATACACAGTTTATTCATATGGGAATTATGTAATACTTTGTTTTACCTGCGGGGGTGCTGTGAGTAAATCGACCATTTGCTGCTTAGGTTTCCCTATAATCTACAGATAATTGCTGGGGGATTCGGCAGCAGGATAATCTTTTATAACCTTTTATTGTTTCAAATCAACTGGTGCCAGAGATTTGTAATTTACTTCTATTTAAAAAAAATCTCAATTTTTCCAGTACTTATCAGCTGCTGTATGTCCTGCAGGAAGTTGTGTATTCTTTCTAGTCTGGAAAGGAGGAAAGGTTTTCTATGGGGATTTTTCCACTGGTCTGAACATTTCCTGACATGGACACAGGTGGCAGCAGAGAGCACTGTGTCAGGCTGGAGATAATACACCACTTCCTGCAGGACATATAGCAGCTGATAAGTACTGGAAGACTTGAGATTTTTTAATAGAAGTAAATTACAAATCTCTGGCACTTTCTGAAATATTTTTTTGTGTGATAGATACAGAAATAGTGACGCTATTGCATCTGGTTTTGTTAAATGGACGGTACAACCTTGCTTGAATAATAGAAGTAAATGCAACAAGTCTGGTATGGCAGTATTTCCTATGGGAGTGACTTGTGCCATGTCAGCAGTCTGTCACCTTGGCTGTTGACCTCCAGTGATAAAGTAATAAAGACCAAACATCTTGAATATTTCACAGATGCCTCGAGGCAAAGATTATTATGCAGGAGAACGTATACATTTAAATCAATTAGACCCCAGGTCAAGATTCTTCTCCAAAGGTGAATGGCGGGAGGTCGTGTAACAGAAGGCGTTCTGTGCCGGGCCTAGCGGTGCACAGACATCTCCTGAATACCTGCATTCAAGCATCTTCTCTACCATAGGAAAATAGCTCGGTAGAATCCACATTCCAATCCTATCGAACAATCGCCCTTTCTAACCACAGCCACACTGACGGCTATTTTTACCCCAGACCATAAAATCCAACTGTTCCTTAAATCTCCTCTGCTCCATATGAGAAAATAATTCAGTCCATGAAAGAAACACCTGAACAAATAGATAGAATGTCACTTTTTGTCTTTTCCGGGGTCTGATTTACAAAGGGATGCTCTGTCCATTGTGTAATTACTAGGTTTATTTTGATAATGCACATATTTATATATATATATATATATATATATATATATATACACATCTAGGATAGATAGACAGCACAACTTGCTGATACAATAACTCATGTTATACATTGCAAAAGGGACAAGCAAATAGAGAAACACTGGATTAGGGCAAAAGTGCAAATATACAATAAATCAGCAGCTACATGAATAAGACATTGCCTGAGCAACCTCCATTTGATTTACTTAAAGTGACACTGTCACCCCCTTTTTGCATTCTGACTTCTCTACACAGGTGTAAAGGGTAAATTTAGCAGTCTTCATACCTTATTTTCTATCATACGTCATGGTGCTTGTTCCAGTAAAAAGTGATCTTTTATCAACTGCAGATTGTGCTAAGTGGGCGGGGCTTCACAGCAACAGCGCCACAGTTGGCCCCACCCCCGTGATGTCATCTGCAAATAGGCTACGCCCCCTCGGTCGGCTGGGCCCTAGGCCACGCCCCCTCAGGTGGGGGCTAAACCTTTAGGCCACCCTGTTCCAATAGTAATGGGGGCGGGGCCTATGTGCCTATGATGTCATGGAGGAGTGGGGGGCTAAGTGGCGCTATTACCATGAAGCCCCGCCTACTTAGCACAATCTGCAGATGATAAAAGATCACTTTTTACTTGAACATGCACCATGATGTATGCTATAAAATAATGTATGAAAACTGATAAATTTACCTTTTACACTTGTGTAGAGAAGTCAAAATGCAAAAAGAGGAGTTGTCTGGTTTAGAAATTCTAAGAGTCTCTTGTGCTCTGAAGGAGCCAGAACATTAATACATTACATGAACTTATGTGTAATACTCAAAGTCTCCAGTGGTGGCACTGCAGGGAAGTACATTCTTACAGCTGATTTCCCCATGGACTTTTTTTTTTAACAAAAACCTATAGTCTACAGAAGACCTTGCCTTTAAGTGAAAACAGATATTAATCAGAAAGCATTAAACTCCCTCAAAGAACTATATAGAGGTTCTCTAAAAAAAAAAAAAGTCATACTTACATACCCTGATTCCCTGCCGCTGCCTTACTGATGGTACACTGTTCTGTTCTCCTCTTCCTCATGGTTCTTGTGACATTCTGTTCCTGGAGAGAATGCTCGTTCAACCCACTGATTGGCTGAGTGGGCATTTCCTACATGAACGTAACGTCATCAGAACGAGGAGGAAGAGAAGTGTCCCATCAGTACAGTAGCGGCAGGGGATCAGGGTAGGTGAGTGTGCTATATTTTATATTTTTTATATTCACTGCACTTTGAGGCATTTAAAAAAACTGCCTTAAAAACTTGTTATAGAATACTGTATATATTTCTTTCTTTCTTACATTGAAGAGAAAAAGCTCTCCTGTTAAATCACTTTAAAAACAACCCTGCATCCTTCTGCTATACTTTATGCTCCAATTTTTAACCACTGTAGACATTGCCTCTTCCTTTCAATGAATGGGAACATTGTTTTCTACATCTAGAAGCTCAGTACATATCATGACCACAGGCAGAAGATAGAGTTCTGAAGGCCAATAGACACGATCCATGATCAATCCACAGACAGCAAGCAGAGATCTGGGCAATGGTTAGCAATGGACAAGAAATCTATTTGAAGACTACAAAAATTTCAATATCCAGTTCTAAGGTAGCTCTCCTCCAAAAGCTTACTCTCCAGTTCCATCAATTGGAGGTAGCATTCCTATTTACAATGCTTACAATTACAATCCTTTTTACAAGGATTACAATACTTTTTATTTTGCTACACCCCCTGTGTCTGATATATAGGGATTTTACTATTTGGTTGACTGTGTGCACTTTTCTCTGAATGGTCATATATACAGGAACTTTATTCTAAATAGGAGTGTAAAAGATAGGCTCATGGGGTGTGATCCTTGTTCATGCACCTCAGCCTCATGTTTACACCCCCTGAGCCTCATTTATATGGCTTCAGTCTAATATTTGCATCACCAGTCTGATTCATACCCCTCAGGCTTATATTCCCACCCCCTGAGCCTGATTAATATCCTTCAGTCTTATATTTTTACTACCTGAGCCTGATTCATGGCTGTCAGCCTCATATTCACAACCCCTAAACCTGATTCATGCTCCCTAGAGTTCATATTCACACCCCCTGAGCCTGATTCATGGCCCCTAGGGTTCATATTCACACCTCCTGAGCCTGATTCATGGCCCCTAGGGTTCATATTCACACCCCCTGAGCCTGATTCATGGCCCCTAGGGTTCATATTCACACCTCCTGAGCCTGATTCATGGCCCCTAGGGTTCATATTCACACCTCCTGAGCCTGATTCATGCTCCCTAGAGTTCATATTCACACCCCCTGAGCCTGATTCATGCCCCATAAGGTTCAAATTTACACCTCCTGAGCCTGATTTATGCCTGCCAGCCTCATATTCACACCCCCTGAGCCTGATTCATGCCCCATAAGGTTCATATTTACACCTCCTGAGCCTGATTTATGCCTGCCAGCCTCATATTCATACCCCCTGAGCCTGATTCATGCCTATCATCCTTATATTCACACCCCCTAAACCTGATTCATGCCCCCTCAGATTCATAACCCCTGAGATCGATTTATGTCCCTCACCCTCATATTCACACCCCCTGAGCCTGATTCATGCCTATCAGCCTTATATTCACACCGTTTGAGCCTGATATATGCCCCCCAGACTCATATTCACACCCCCTAAACCTGATTCATGCCCCCCTCATGTTCATATTCACACTCTCGACTCTAGACTTTCACAGCCCCCCTGAGTCTGATTCCCACCCCCCACAGACTTATACTCACACTACCCTAAATCTAGAAATCTTGCCTCCTTTTTAGATGAAGTTCCACCCACCTGACTATTCAGGGCAAGGTGCAATCAATTAAGTAGTAAAAATTTAAATATATCCTTATATTCAGAGTACCTGAGACAAAAAAAACACTAAAAAGAGAGAGAGAGTGACTGTGTCGAGCAGCACCCCTTCAAGTTCTTGACTACTCATAACAGAGTGGGCCAGATTCATCAATGTGTGGAACAAACACTAGTGCAATTGTCCCATAGCAACCAATCACAAATTGAAACCTGAGCTGTGATTGGTTATTACGGGCAAATGGCACCAGTTGACACGATCTGGTTAGGTCCATCAAAACCCTTTCAAATGTGTCCAGAAAGTCCAAAAGCTCAAAATATTACTACTATAATATACTATATATTCGTAAACCATAACAATTAACCCTTTATAGTGACCTTAAAATGCTTTAGTCTGATAACTGATACAGGTTACACCCCCCATTTACAATTTACAATTAGGTTGACTAGTCAAATTGGTGGGGACTTTAAATGGGGGCATGAATGCCAGGGGTGTAAATGCAAGGCTCGGGGAGGTGGCAGGATCATGTTTAGGGGTGTGTGAAGTGAATAGGAACTTCATAATCACCAATCACCCCCCTCCTTAGTATAGCATTCACACCCCATTTTGAAATAAAGTTCCCGCCCATGTGACTATTCAGTGAAAAGTGCAGGCACTTAACCAAATATTAAAATATTTATGTCTTGGGAGCAGGAGGGCATAGTGAAAAGGAATAAGGGGCCTTGGAATAAGGGCACCCAAGGCTATAAGTTGAGATTAAAAAAAACTTTTTGGGACTGACCACAGGTCCTCTTTAAAGCCTGGATATGGAAAACATAAATAATGGAACATTTAGACAGTTACTTTTAAAGGGGTACTCCAGTGATCAACTGGTGTCAGAAAGTTATATAGATTTGTAATTTACTTC
Organism: Dendropsophus ebraccatus; assembly: GCF_027789765.1. Lineage (NCBI taxonomy): Eukaryota > Metazoa > Chordata > Amphibia > Anura > Hylidae > Dendropsophus > Dendropsophus ebraccatus. Next base: position 19,744,005 of record NC_091467.1, on the reverse strand, counting down.
TATTTAAAAATCTTAAGCCTTCCAGTACTTATCAGCTGCTCTATGTCCTGCAGGAAGTGGTGTTTTCTTTCCAGTCTGACACAGCACTCTCTGCTGCCACCTCTGTCCATGTCAGGAACTGTCCAGAGCAGGAGAGGTTTTCTATGGGGATTTGCTCATGCTCTGGACAGTTCCTGTTATGGACAGAGGTGGCAGCAGAGAGTGCTGTGTCAGACTGGAAATAATATACCACTTCCTGCAGGACATACAGCAGCTGATAAGTACTGGAAGACTTGAGATTTTTACAAATCTGCATAAATTTCTAACACCAGTTGATTTAAAAAAATAAATAAATCACCGGAGTTTCCCTTTAAAGGGGTAGTGCGGCGGTAAAACATTATTCACAGAATAACACACATTACAAAGTTATACAACTTTGTAATGTATGTTATGTCTGTGAATGGCCCCCTTCCCTGTGTCCCCCCACCCCCACCCGTGTACCCGGAAGTGTAGTGCATTATACATACCTGATCCGTGCCGACACGCGTCCGCCATCTTGTGCCGAACGTCACGGGTACACAGGTGGGGGTGGGGGACACGGGGAAGGGGGCCATTCTCAGACATAACATACATTACAAAGTTGTATAACTTTGTAATGTGTGTTATTCTGTGAATAATTTTTTTACCGCCGCACTACCCCTTTAAGCAAGGTAATTTGTACAGATTGTTTCCCAAAATTGTTCATCCCCACCAATCACAAGAACAAATCCCAGTCTAAAAGTTACAAACATAGCAATAGTTAAAGACCGTGACTACGCCAATGAGCGGTTCCTATGGTTATATCCCTTCCCAAACCTTTCAGTCTTCGTCGGCTATTGACAAACCTCTGCTGATAATAGACCCCATTCAACTCTATGGCGATAAATCACTCTTGTTTGGATGAACTGTCTATATACCCATGAAGGAGACAGCTGGGGGGGTGTTAAAACCGTCTGTAAAAAGTGCCTGGGACAGCTGAGGGGGGTCTACATACCAAACATAGTAAGGTGCTGCCTAAGAAAGGGAAGATGGTGGAAGAAGGTAGATATGCAAAGGTTACTTTCACTGCACGTCCATCAATAGCTGCCGATCATAAGGAAACAATTATATTCTGGTATGTCCCCTATGGTCATGGAAACGGATCTGTCGCATGTAATTACCAGGGGGCTTTAGGTTATAATGGATCAAAGCTGGATTTCAATCAGAAGAGAAAACAGAGATGTGAGGGGGGCACAGCTCATTTATAATAGGGCACAATGTCTCCACTATATACAGATCCATCACTGTATAAGGTTTCTTAATGTGCGATCCTTAAAGATTAAATAAGGGCCCTATTACACGGGACGATTATCGTGCGAAAAATCGTTAAAAGGTCCAAATTGAAACGATAATCGTTCTGTGTCATTGCAGGCAACGATCGAAAAATCGTTGATTTACATCTGAATCTAAACTTATCGTTAATCGTTCGCTGTAATTCCACGTTCGTTCGCTCAAGTTCCGCATTTTTTCACCAATCGTTCAGTGTAATTGCACATTGTTCATTGTTTTTCTGGGATTTTCTGAGAAGGAATAAACGATCATAATAACGATCGCAATAACGATCCTAGTCGCGATCGTAACTAACGATTATCGTTCTGTGTAATGTGGTGAGCGATTTCAGGTTAACGATAAACAATCTCGTTTGCGATCAATCGTTAATCATTAGTCGTTAAAAATCGCTCAGTGTAATAGGACCCTAAGCAGCGACATTAGAATTCAAATTGGGTCACATAATGGTATAGAACAGGGCTAGGCTCTCTAGTTGTTGCAAAACTACAACTCCCATCATGCCTGGACAGCCAATTGGCTGTCCAGGCATGATGGGAGATGTCGTTTTGCAACAGCTGTAGGGCGGAAGGTATATAAATGAGGTATAGAATCCCTGGTATATAGAAAAAGTTAGTAGTTATACTGCTCTAAAAAATAAAATAAAGAAAATATACTATAATACAATGTATCACTTAAATGAGCAATCACATACAGTACATGAATATGGGGGACAGATAGAATTCTAGAATTTGTGGTTCTAGAACTTGCTATCTGCTGGGAGTTGTAGTCCAACAGCAGAAGAAGATATTTAAAGTCCTAAAACAATGCAGGTTCTTAGCAATACAAGGAAATGGGCGGCCAAAGATCTCATGCTGCCTGCCAAGGACCACTGATCAAAGCTATTTTAATGAAGTAATGTTTCCAAAGCGTCTACATGTGTTTAAACGCTGAGCCTTTCTTACGCCTGGACCAATGAGAGAATAGTGAGAGTCGTAGCATCCTGCTGGGGCAGACTGCACAATCCTGGCTCCCATCAGTATAATAAGACTGAATGCAGCCTGCGTACTGCGCTATGGTATATGGCATTGATAGATCAATAAACAACAAATAAATCATTCAGACATGCATTAGACAAAGTCCCCCCCAAAATGCGTCCATGAGCATCCAGCAACCTACTGTACATCCTACCAGGTCAAACTGCAGCCAGCAACATAAGGGTCAATGGGGGTTCCTTACTGTAGGGTCTGTCCACCTTCTCTTTTCTAGCCTTGGTTTGAAGAGCACTGAGCACTGTGCAGGTTTTTAATTCTGGGAGGTAAAAAGGGGGCCCCTCCCATCCTGAAATTGGAACTGCTGCAGCCAGCCTAAAGAACAACACAGATTAGCACTAAAGCTGTCACAGTCCAGTTGCACAGGAGTTTTCCTGCTTGGGAATATACTATGTCTGCTGTTTCACTGGGAAGGAAGCAAGTCGGGGCCACTAGTATGGTTATCTATTGATACATGGTGTAAGAGTTTTATACAGTGTCCATTCTGCTTTTAGGGCTCATGCACGCTGAGCATAAAGGCGAGGAGTTGAAGAGGAATCCGCTCTTAAATTCCGCTCGAAAAATTTCCCCCGTAAAATATGTTGTTCACACTGCAGAATTTTCTGTAATCTTCAAAATTTACTGTAGATCCGCTTTCTGCTCAAAGAAAGGGCAAAGTAAGTGTAGGTTCACACTACGGAACACAAGAGCGGAGAATTTCCGACGGATTCCGTAGCTCTTACCTGTTCACGGCCGCGCGCCTTTCCGCCGCCTCCATAGACACCATTCTATGGGCGGCCCGATTCCACTATTCGCCGAAAGCATTGACATGTAATTTCTTTTGGCGGAATGCGGAATCCGCCCGGGTATAGAATGGTGTCTATGGAGACGGCGGAAAGGCATGCGGCCGTGAACGGGTACGAGCTACGGAATCCATCGGAAATTCTCAGCTCGGGTTCCGTAGTGTGAACCTACCCTTACTTCTTTGGGCGGATTCTGCTAGAGGAATCCTATAGACGTCAATGGGACTTGAATTCTGCTTAAAATCCTGCTTAAATTCAGCTTGAATTTCGTTTGAATTCTACTCCTATTCTGCCAGAGCAGAATAAGGGTATGTGCTCAATTTTGACGGAAACTCCGTTGCGGAATTTTCAGCTCGCGCCCGCTCGCGAACTGCGGCGGGTGCGTGCGTCTCCACCCGTGTCATAGACTCCATTCTATGCACGGGCGGATTCCGCCCTCCGTCCAAAGAATGAACTGGATCATTCTTTGGACAGATGAAAGAACGTGCCCGTGCATACAATGGAGTCTATGACACGGGTGGAGACGCGCGCGCCCGCCACAGTTCGCGAGCTGAGAATTCCGCAACGGAGTTTCCGTCAAAATTACTCAGTGTGCACATACCCTTTGGCCCCGTTCACACTGAGTAAGAACGTCGGAATTCCGTGGTGGAGAGGTCCTACCGTGCTCAGTGTGCTGCTCGCGCGCCCTCTCCTTCACTCAAAGCAGCACACTGAGCACGGCAACGTTCTTACTCAGTGTGAATGGGGCCTTTGGGCGGATTCTGCTAGAGGAATCCTATAGAAGTCAATAAGGGCTTAAATTCCGCTTACATTCTGCTTGAATTCTGCCCAAATTCTGCAAGAGCTGAATAGGCGAGGAATTTCAAGCAGCAAACTTTCTGCTTCAATTCCTCGAGAATTGCTTAGTGTGCACATACCCTAAGATGGTGCATAAATAATTTCACAGTCATCGGCCAGGCAAAATCCATTGCACCATGTGCTCGAAATTCAGCGTAATAAATCACATATGGATGCAAATAAATAATTCTATAAAGAAATTGTTGTTTTTTTCTGGCCATGATATAACTTACTATCTGTCCTGATCCCGCCATACACATGCACACCCAACTCAAGCAAGCATACAGTAGTAGGGCACCCTAGGCTATAGAATGGTAATAAAGTCTAATTTGTGTAAGACCCCCGTAAGGACTGTCTATTATAATAACAGGACCCTGGGCTATTGTGTTCAATGCCACAAAATATATAGTGGGTATATATATTTATAGTGACATTTGGTCAATAGCCATGGAGAAGAAATATAGCAGACTCATAGTCCATTGTATTCACAGCCATCAATTACTGGTGAGGGGGTTGGGAGAGGTAGACAATAGACTCTATCATTCCTGTATATATTTTATGTTCTTGGATTTTGACTTTTTATAATATTCCTAATGAACTGTCACTATAATATGTAGCACAAGATGGTGAGTGATTGGCAGGGATTGGAATGCTGGGACCCCCTACTCATCATGAGAACAAACGTCTATAGGACTTCACAAGATAGTTGAGTACAGCGCTCGGCAATCTTCAGAAGTCCCATAGAGAATGAATGGAGGGCCATTTGTGCATGTGGGGCTCTCTCTATTCTTGTAATTGCTGGGGGTCCTCAAAAAAGAAAAAAAGTTATTTTCCATCTTTTGAATATGGAGTAAACTTGGAATATCAGTATAAATACTTTACTACTGGCTGCGTTGGAAGTTACCATCAGATTACCATAGGACTATATATGATGTGGGATCTGACTTAAAGGGGTAGTGCAGCGTTTTTCTTTTTCTGCTTAACACTCATTACAAAGTTATATAACTTTGCAATGTGTGTTAATAAGCTAACTGTCCCTGTTCTCTCCCTTCCTCCCCGGAAGTTAAATAAAGTATACATACTGTCGACCCCGTCCTCTTCTCCCGGGCGCCTTCTTGGGTCGATGTTGTCACAGCAGGGGGCGGTCCTTGTCTCCTTCCTCTTCGCTGTCTTCCACAGCAGTGAATGGGAGAAGAAAAGGCTGCTGGTGGACATGCACACCAGCAGCCTTTTCATTGGCTGGAGCGTATCACATGGCTTCCAGCTTGCTCAGCCCTGATTGGCTGCGCACCAGCAGCTTTTTCTCTCCCATTCACTGCACCCGGACCCGGAAGTGAGGACGGCGGCCAAAGATGACGGGGACGTGGCCGGTGGGAAATTCGAACGGCGATCGTCATCGGTGGGATGGTAAGTATATTTTTAGTGTTTTTTTTAGTGTTATATTTATTAGTGTTTTTTAGTTAGTTATATTATTAGTGTTTTTTAGTTAGTTATATTTTTTAGTGTTTTTGGGGGGCCCCCGCACTACCCCTTTAACAATTGAGCCTAAAGGTCCAGCAGAAGACAACCACTTTCCTGGAATGTCCACTTTCCTATAGACTGACTTCCAAATAAGCTACTAGACCTTATTAATAGTGATGAGCGAACATATTTGTAAATGTTCATATGTTCGTACAACATGATGCTAATTGTTCATGTTCGCCGATCCCGAACAATTTTTGGATGATCGAAATGGTTATAACAATCATTTTCAAACATATTTGAACATGTGAACCTTTATCTCGCGATGTACGCAACTGTGTAAGTTTCCTTCCACCACTTGGAAAGAGCCAATGAATGTGTGGGGAAGGAAGGGCACACCAGGTAATGTAGTAGCCATGGTCACTATTGGTATTACTGTGATTGGCTGTACGATTAGCGTCATTACACTTATGTACATGCTATAAAAACATGACGCTGAGACAAATTTTCTCAGTCTTTCCTGATTCTTGTACCGTTTAGTAGGGAAAGTGACACGAGCAGGGACAGCATCTAAATTTAGTTAGGCAGCAATACTCACAGTGCTAGTTACTCAGTGTAGGGAGGGAGAGCTGACCGAGTAGGGCTTAGAACAACCGCAATTTTAAGTGTTTAAGTGCTATAAGTATTGATTTCTTAACCCTGTAGTGACCAGGCATCCATCATAGTCCATCCTGTCCATTATCTTCACAATGTATTTGAGTTCTCCAAGGCCAAAAGGGGAAGCTTGCTGGGACATCTTGACTTGCTAAGCTGACTGGACGCTGTGGCCTAGCATTCCTTGCGCATATTGCATGAAACATGTATGCGCGTCATTGCGTATATACGCACAAGCGAATAAAAGATACACTAATGCAACTCACCACGTAATTGCGCCGCTATTACGTATTTTATGCTTTGAACCTGATAATCTGTACGCACTGAAACGTACGTTTCTACTGTAAATTCGTTATTTGTGAATGTTCGGCGAACACGAACTGCACCGATCACGATCATTTTTTTTCATGTTTATGTTCATATTCGGGATCTGAACAGAACATCGGGATGTTTGCTCAGCACTACTTAGTAATATTATATTCTGTATATATAAAGATTAGATAAAGAGTAATTACCTCTGGGGGGCTCAAGGAACCTGAGCATGATACTGACAATAGGAACAACTATGATACCTTCATAGAGAAATAAGAGTTCTTGAAGCAAAGAAGGCATCCGTAATTACTTGTACGTCCCTTCTCCACTGCTCTGATGATATAAGAAACAAGTCTAAAGGAAAGAAAGAAGATTTCTTGTCTACGGAATCCTCACACCTCTATGTATTAGTTTAGATTTTAGAGCTGAGGCGTACCAACCTTGTGCCAAGTGCAACAGTAGGAAAATCAATATGTCCTAACAAATAAAGAAGTAACAAATTCCACTTCCTACTTGATGTGTGCATGCATCACACAGCAAACTTAGATTTTGGGTTGGCTCATTTTGAACATTGCTTTCTTGTTAGGAAGTATACAGATCCCCATTGGTTCCTCCAGAACATGGTTGTTACCTGTGCGGAAAACCTGACTGTATGTAGGTTGGTATTCCCCAACCTATGGCTCTCTAGCTGTTACTGGGTATGATGTTTTGGCACGATGAAACAAGTTGGTGAACTATTGCCATGGTGTTCAGATTTCCTGCAGTGCCCCCTCAGGAGGAATTAAAGGGGAAGTCTGGCAAGACCCATTTTTTTTAGCAAGTGTTGGGGAGGAGGATAAAAGAAATAACATGCTCTTACCTCCCCGCTCCAGCGCTGGTGGACGTATACCGCCCCTCCAGTCCCCGGCTGCTTTCTAGTCTGAGCGTGATACGTAAAGTCTGCTCAGCCGACCTGAGCAGACCTCACACATCACAATCCGGGTCCCCACTCAGACCAGGGAGCGGCCGGGGACCAGATCGGCGGTGCGCGGCCACCAGCGCTGGAGCGGCACTTGCTAAAAAATTAGGTCCGGCCGGACTTCTCCTTTAAGCATTACTTGATACCAAATAAAGTTAAACATTTCTGTGTAATGCAGAACAAGGCAGGTCCTCTACAATATTCTCTACTCTCACCAAAAGTTGAGTATCTCCAATTGCTAACACTCAATGCAAAATAAATAAATAAATAAATACACCTTTACAATTACTATACTCTTCAAGTTATATAACGTTATTAAAGAAATGTGATTTTTTTTTTTTTGTTTTTTACATAATTTAATAAAAGTTTAGGGGAGCACTTTTTTGGCTCCATCTAACAATCAATGGGGATATGAAGATCCAGATTCCGACCAATCAAAACTTTTGACATGTCTATAGGACATGTGTGGAGTAGAGATGAGAAAACTTCGGCAGGTTCACTGAACTTTGAAGCAAACTTCGGGTTCGTCTGAACCAAACCTTAAACTAATCGTGCTGAAACAGATGAACGATTGCAGGTTTTTAGCTGCTTTAGTGAGGGTCATTTAAGGTTCGGATCAATTGAACCTGAACATTAAGGTTCGACAAAAGCTTGCTCATTTCTAACTGGGACCCTGTGACCACTTCCAACCCATTTAGCCAATCACTGACTGAGACGAGTCAGTGCTGTGGTCAATGATAGGCTGAGTAGGCTGTCACTCCCAAGAGGAGACTGAAAGTTTGCTCAACCAATCACTGGCCATGGCCCTGTCCCATTTCAGCGGGTCGGAGGCAGCTGGAGACACTGGAGACTCATAGGAGGACACTGGGGGAGCGCGGACAGGTGAGCATACCCCATTTTTAATATGTATCAAATTGTCTAGCTGCCATCTTTAGGAACTTGTTATGAACTTTTCAAAAAAATCGTTTCAGTGCCGAATCAAATTTTTTGCAAAGTTCGAAACGAATCCCGGTTTGTAAGATTCAGTTTGCTCATCTCTAGTGAGGAGTTTATTTAAAGTGACAGCAAAACCCCTCAAAACATTACCATTGCGTAGTACCACAAATTACCTGTCTACTCTATAGTCAACATTTCCAGAACTTTTATTTTTGAAAACACTTGGAACACTTGGGAAACCGTCCCATCTCGAAAACATTACAAACATGTTGGGTAAGATCCTGAATATCTACTATTAAAAAAAAATCTTTACCAAAACAGTTGCCTAAGCAGTTAATCGTAATTACCCTTATTTTACACTCATTTATTATGCCGCCGGGTGAAAAATGTTTATTTACCAAATAATCCAGTTACTATTGACAATGAATTAGACCTTGTAAGTAATAGTACTTGAAATAAATATCTATTAAGGACTTTCAGTAAACTGTCTGTTCTTCTAATTTACAGGCCCTTGGCGTCATTGTGTCATCTTAGTCATAAGCGGAATCCGGGCACCAGAAGCCGTCATCTATTTGGATGGTTTTCCTTTAATGTAATAAGAAGCTACAGTACTTACATCAGTGATCGAGTCTAATGATAATGAAAAATTTTACCATGACTTCAGTATGAATGCCAGAGCGGCCATTTTTTTCTGTTTACTCTGAAATCCAGACACCAAAGAGGACTTTGAACTTTCTAGGAAAACTTCTCTAAAACTTTTCTGTTTGCTTAAATGTTCCTGCACATGTCAAGAAAATTATATTATAAATGGTCACGGTTTGTTATGACTCTTGTCAGGCTTTGGCTTTCAAAGATATTTGAAAGGCAACCAACATTTTTGGTTCATGCATAGTACACCAGATAGTGAATAAAAATATTTTTACACGTACATTAATTTACTTACTATCGGGAGAAGTTTTCTAAATGAATGTACTTGCAAAAATATTTAATTGGACGAGTCCTAGAAGTATAACTGTATTAGTTGAGATGGCAATACCATTTTAACTAGAGATGAGTGAAGCAGCCGGAAATTTGTTTACAAGCTTTGCGAATTTTCAGTCAAACTCGTTAAGATTCGATTTGTGAATTTCATTAAAAAAGCCAAAACTATAGTAGCTACAGTACTGGGGCTATTTACAGAAGGGTGAATTTGTTAAAGCATGTTGTTGTAAAAGTGTCTAAAATTGGAAAATCACAATTAAAAAAAAAATCAGTCATTCATCCAATTTCCGCCATTCCTCTCCTCTCTGTCCCTATATCACTCTGTTAGTCTCTCCCTGCTCTGCTCTAACTGCCTGCAGCCATCCTGCTCTCTCCTCCACACGCAGCTGACTGGCCACCTCCATTACCGAACCGCCTTATATAGAGGGGGAGGTGCTGACATCACAGAGGGGCCTGCAGCTGATTGGACAGCCGCTAAGGATTATGGTTAATCCCTGCCGCCATTTTTGGGGAAGAATTTTCTTAACAAATCCGAGTGAATTCGCTTCGCAGAACGAAAAGAATTGACAGATTCACTTTGCTCCTCTCTAATTTTAACCTCTTAAGGACACAATGGATTTTGGCCTTCTAGCACTGAGGAATCTGTTGGCACTATACAAATAAATATTATTAGTATTATTATTATTGTTAAAGACCAAGCGGCAGTTTTCCTTTTTGCATTTTAGTCTTTTTCCTCCTTGCCTTCTAACAGCCATAGCCCTTTTATGTTTCCATCTATGGGGCTGTTTGGGATGTCTTTTTCGGACCCATTTATTGGTATCATATTTGTGTAGATGGGAGATTTTTGGGAGATGGAAAATAATGTGACAAAACAAATCAGCAATCCTGGCGGGTTTTCCCCCTATCTGTTTATGCCGGTCAGGCATGATTCTATTTTAATAGATCAGACAATTGTGCACACTACGATATTACCCCCTAGGCAACCCAAGCCATATAGGTATAGCATTGCTGCCTGTTCCCAAATGACCCAGGGGGCCACTTTTTCCAAAATGGCTCTATGAAGGAGCTGAACTTGCTTCATAGAGGGTGAGGTTTGGCTGCTATTAGCTGGGTTTTCACTGTTTATGATAGGCCACAGAGAATTACCCCTTAAATTTTGCGATCATTTAAGTGTGAGTGACAGGAGCCGCTCCTTTCTGATCTGAATGCCTGGAGTGTAACTGCGAGGGCCCCAAACGATTTCCAGGACTGCTCATAGAGTCTTCTTATAGAGTCTAATAGAGTCAGACTCTAAGGGGGGGATTTACCATCATGTGCCCCTGGCATATGTCATGAATAAGGGGCAGATTAGCCCCCTTCCAGGGGGAATGTCAGCCTTATCCCCCGCTTGCCTGATGGGTGGGCAAGGGGAGGCACGACAAGGAGGGGACCAATAAAAAATAGAGATCATGGTGCATTCCTTTTCTACTTTCTTTTTTCTAATTTCATTCATACACTAATTTCCATCAGACACTTTATGGTAGACTGAAAGGCGTCATTACAAAGTACACTTGTTCCTGAAAAAAAACAAGCCCTATAGATGGAGAAATAAAAGCATTATAGCTCTTAAAAGGTGAGGAGGATAAAAGAGAAATGCAAAAACGAATTGCAAAATTTAGATGTTTTTCAGAGTGAATGAAATTTTAGAGGGAAGGCTTGATAAAAAAAAGGGGAAAAGCATTATTTCTCTGGTAAGATATATTGTCGAAATTTTCCCATTTGCCTGTGTTATTGATTAATGCAAAGTTTGTAGAGTACTGTTCATGGGTATTTACACACCTCATGTGATAATTACAACTAAGAAAGACTATTAAAATTAAGCTTTTGCACGTACCACTAACCACTAAGCCTATTGTCTCTCTATGTGAGAGAAGAATTATTTCCCTGGTAAGATATATTATAATTTTTTTTTATGCAAATACATTTTGCATACATGGTCTGTTAAAAAAAAGTCTCTTTTTAATCCAACATGATTTCTAAACAGACGCTATGTATAGGATTTGTTGAAATGTTGCTGCTTTTTTTTTTAATTTACACTTATTTGACCCGATCCGCTCATATTAAATTCATATAGACTGGAGACCTGTGAATGTTATTCTGGATTCTTCCCCCCGGTTCCTTTGCTCCCTATTCGTGCTAATAAGCCACTCTTGGTGTGTGTACATTCCAGCTTCCAGTCTCCCCATCTGCTTTTCATAACTTGTCAGATTAAGGTTTTACTGCGATTCTTCAAATATGCGGTCCTTCTTTATGTTGTCATATCATTTATTTGGAGTTCCAGATTCCATCAACATACCTTCTTCCTATGGCCCATAGAATGTGAGTTATTCTGACACTATATTAGCATAGTCACCGAAGTTCGGATGTAGGAGAGTTGAAACACGTTGAAAAGAAGTGAGAAAATCTATCATTCGGAATAATAAGGAAGCGCATGTAGACTATTCCATGATCAATGGGGAATTTAATGGAACATAGACATTAAAAAATGCGTACTTTGCAATTTTGTAATAATCTGAGCTTCTAGGGTTTCAATATTACCCAATACACCTTAACTTTGTCCAAAAACTAAAATAAGCTCTATTAAAGAGGTAGTTCAGCAAAAAAAAAGTGCTAGAGATTTGTAATTTACTTCTATTACTTCCAGTACTTATCAGCTGCTGTATGTCCTGCGGGAAGTGGTATTCTTTACAGTCATGGAGAGCAGGATTGGTTTTCTAGAGAAATCTAGAGATTTGCTACTGCTCTGGACAGTTCCTGACATGGACAGAGGTGGCAGCAGAGAGCACTGTGTCAGACAAAGAATACACCACTTCCTGCAGGATATACAGCAGCTGATAAGTAACGGAAGACTTGAAAGTTTTTTTTTTAAATAGAAGTAGAATACAAATCTTTGGCACTTTCTGGCACCAGTTGATTTGAAAGATTTTTTTTTTTTTTGCCCGCCCCACTGTGCGGCCTCTATGACGCAACTCCATTAGAATCAATGGAGCCTTGTCATAGAGGGGAGGGGGTCTCCACCCATTGGGGGGTGGGGTGGGGGGGTGGACCCACCTCCAGTGCTTCACCCCGCAGGAACTGGGCCGTGGTTCAAACAAAGGACTGCGGCATCGGTATCCCCACACTGCTCTATCCATGCAAATATCTGAAAAGTGATGTACCGGTGGTACATTCACTTTAAGACCCCTCAACTTCTTCTCTACCTGACTCTCCTGTACTGTATTAATCATCTGTATGACTGGCCACCTAACGTGTCTATCTTTCCTGTACCAGACTTCACTACTGTGTCACATGCCCACGACCAAGAGTTGCCTTTGAGTTCAGTGCGGACTTTAAAAAGTGATAGCTGTAAACGATGTAGCTGTAAATTAACTCCTTGATGTCCTTTTTTGGTGCCTCATCTCCCTCCCCTCTCCATAGAGAACCATGAAGACAGGGGGGGGGGGGGAGATCTTTAAACTGCTTTTTCATGATAAAAATACATTTTTCGGCTTATAAACCCAATTATAAAGTTTCTTAAAATCGCCTGTACTATTGATTTCTGCAAAAAAATTTAAACAACAGTGACACTTTAGGGTACAAAACCTTTCAGGATGGCCCATTATGTATGGCACTGGTGACTCTAATCAATAACTCTTCTGTGTGCTGAATTGCACAGGATGAATAAGTAGTGTCTCATTGACATGATGGCGTCCATCCAACACAGTGGTTTGTGTGACATCATCATAGCCCGCAAGGCAAACCAGGAGACCTTAAGCCGTGAGATGTGATTACCACTTGTTAAATATGTCCCTACCTAACGTATTATTTGTGCAATAAACAGATCGGCAGTGTTAATTCTGAGAGTTCTGCTGGAAAGAATCTGGAGTCAATGGATAAAAGTGATCCTCAGATAGATTTTCCTGTTAATATGGGAGCTATATATAAAACTTTGACCGGCGACTGTTCATTGAAGAAAGGACTGAAGGTGCTGTAACCACTAACAGCTCCCACCACAGCCGACTGGACTGTCGCTTTGATCGGAGAAGATTGGCTACAAATAATATAAATATTTTATTTTATAACATTTCAAGTAATGGAGTCATAAATATGATATACCAAGATGTCCGCCCCCCCCCCCTCCCTCGTATAGTCAAGACCATATTGCAAGTCTGTTCCTTCCTCGAAATTGTATAAATGTGGCGATATAAAGTGTTTCTCCTGTTTCCTTCAGAATAGATGACCCAAGGATTTTATACTGTATATAAATGATTAAAAAACAGCGACCCTCTAACTGAATGCTGGATACAGGTTTATCATGGATGACACACTGTATGAACAGACAGAATCAGGCTATGTTCACACAACGTAAGTTCCGTAATTCCCACGGAACTTATGTAGTGCTGCCTTCTGAGGGAATCCCAGCCAGAGTGTATACACACTCGTCTTCTAGGAGCCATAACTCTTTAAGGAAGTGCCAATCGGCCACCAAACACCAATGTAACAGGTCAGTGTTAAGGGGGTACTCCAGCAAAAAAAAATATTTCTTTCAAATCAACTGGTGCCAAAAAGTGCCAGAGATTTGTACTTTACTGCTTTTAAAAAATCTTTAGTCTTCCAGTACTTATCAGCTGCTATATGTCCTGCAGGAAGTGGTGTATTCTTTCTAATCTGAAGAGCAGGAGTGATTTTCTATGGGGATTTGATACTGCTCTGGACAGTTCCTGACATGGACAGAGGTGGAAGCAGAGAGCACTGTGTCAGACTGGAAAAAATACACCACTTCCTGCAGGACATACAGCAGCTGATAAGTACTGGAAGACTGGATTTTTTTTTTATTAGAAGTAAATTAAAAATCTCCAGTTGAATTGAAGACATTTTTTTTACACTTATGTATGCCTTTAAATGCTGTGATCCTTATTGAGCATCACCAATTAAATGGTTAAATAGTCACTCATTAAAAATAACTTACACCTGCTGATATGTCCCTGTAGCCGCCTACCTCCTTGTACCAGCACTGGTTTTCTTATCTTTGTAGGCGCCACCATTTTTTAGTAATCCGTTCCATGAAGAAAATATGCTAATTAAGTCCATTGGTGCACTGGGGGCATTCCTCGACCAATAAGTGCACTGTCCCACCTGCCAGATCTGACGTGCGCGCCTACTTATGTATATGCAGCTGACGAGTCTCATTCTTGCACAGGCACTGTTGCTGCGCATGTACATGAACGGGACCTGTCTGCTTACGCACAGCTGAATATACATAAGTAGGCGCGCACGTCAGAGCTGGCAGGTCGGACGGTGCACTGAGCGGGCGAGGGATGCCCCCAGTGCACCAAAAGACCAAATTTTCATATTTCTTTTGAAACAGATTGCTCAAAAACGGCATCACCTACACAAATGGAAGACCGGTGGCGAAACAAGGAGGTAGGTGGCTACAGGGACACATCAGCAGGTTTGTATGGATGAACCATCTCATACTTTCCTTTAAATTGATAGTAATTTTAGTTGAGGCTATGTTCACACTACGTCACTACGGGTCATGGAACGGCCGGTGTCTGAAAAGATCAACCCGCTGGTACTGCAGTACCAGCTGGATGATCTTTAGCGCCACTAAGTTCTGATGCTGGTGCATCGGTGCGCGCCCACATCAGGACTCCCCACTGCACACCGCTTGCTCCACAGTGTGCACTGACAGGGTTTTCTGCGGCCGCTATTCAATGAATAGCAGCCGCAGAAAACTGTTATGTCAGCTTTTTACGGTGACGCTAGCTATCCCGGACGGGGTGTATACCATGGGGGAGATTTATCAAACATGGTGTAAAGTGAAACTGGCTCAGTTGCCCCTAGCAACCAATCATATTCCACCTTTCATTTTCCTAAGAGTCTGTGAGGAATGAAAGGTGGAATCTGATTGGTTGCTAGGGGCAACTGAGCCAGTTTCACTTTACACCATGTTTGATGAATCTCCCCCGAGGAGTCAAAGATGAAAAGGCAAAACTGAAATTTTACTGCAATTTTATTTTTTGTATAGATTTAACACATTACTTTTCTGCATTTCTATTTGCTACATTCATAACTATAAAGCAAAACTGTCTTTTAGGCCGCCATGCCGATGCCGTTTAAAGACATTTCAAGGCATCTCTGGTGGTATTCAGGTCGTCGAGAAGAACACAATGAACTTTAACATCTCTGGTGCCAGGAAACATTTTTCCATGTCCTGTCTGATTCAGCGGCTGAAGGAGCGATGACACGGTAATTACTGACTCATCCAGCTCCAACATTCTCATCGGGACGCAGATGAATGTCCCTAACATCCCTTCCACATACCACCTTCTGCGGCACGTCCAGCCTGACATAGACGGCCTTCACAGATCAAAAATATCCAGTTGGTTCTCATTACATTGAACTTAACAAATCTTTACGTTTTTCAGAAAAGATGTGAACTTTTGCATATTATTATTGTATACATTACAAGAAGCGATCTACAAGTCAAGGACATTCCACGTACCGTAATCCATAGCTGTCATCCCAATAATGGAAGATAATAGCATATATATAATTGGGATCAATTAACACCAATGGGATTGGTTCTAGTATCAATTTCCCTCTTTGGGTGCAATGGGTGAAATAATAATAAATACAGCTACGTCAGATGAAATGAGGCCTTAAAGGGAACCAGTCACCATGAAAATGCTACCTAATCTATCGCCATCATGTTATAGAGCAGAAGGAGCTAACCAGATTGATATATATCTTTATGGGAAAAGATTCAGTATAAGTTGTAATTTATTGATAGAAATCTCTGATGTTTTCATGCTAAAGAGTCCAGTCCATTGAGTGACACCACCCACTGGACTCCTTACCACAGATTGAGCAGGGATTTCTATCAACATGTTACAAGTTATACTGAATATTTTCCCACAATGATATATATCAATCTGCTCAGCTCCTCCGGCTCTATAACATGATGGTGATAGATTAGATAGCATTGTCTTGGTGATAGGTTCCCTTTAAATATAAGAATGAATAAGGCGGGGTTCACATTTGTCTAGTGATATTCCACCATTCCTGATGGGAATAGATAGGAACACTGGATGCTACAAGGTGGAACTTTTGGATCTGATGTCCCATCTTTTGTCCTATAGGCTGAAAGGGGTATGGGGCCTGGTATGTGGACCATCTGGCATAGTTGCCATGTGGTGTGGATTTTGGATAAAAAAAAACAAACAAACCATCATACAGTGTTTTTTCTGATGCAGTGCCTGCAGGCCAGATGGCTAACAGGCCTATGACGTATATGATGTGCATGAGGCCTAAAAAAAAATCAAGTAAACAATCAAGATATGAGGAGTGATACCGCATACAACCCAATGACAAGAGTGAAATGGCTTCTGGAAAAGTAGGCCTATTTTACTATCCCTAACAACTACATTTACTATGATATGGTGTTTTATGGTGTAAATGGCCCAATAAGAATTCCCTGAAACAAATTTCACAGGTGAATGATTGCTCTGTGTTAGATTACAGGCCTAGCATTGCCTAAAATCGCCTTCCACTTTGGTAAGCCACTGTATTTTCCATCGAAAACTCTTCTCAATTGATCCTGTGTAAAAATCAGTGCAACTCAAGCATGCTCGAGCACGATCGTTCGGCATTTCAATACCGGTGGCTGAACAAGTTGGATGTAGCCCTAGGGAGGCTGGGATTTCAATTCAAATGCATACAATTGGACTTGATCATCCTTAAATTGCGCTCATCTCTAATCCTGAGTATATGAACAGAGAAACAATGGTGCTACCCACCCCCCAAACTGCAGGTACTGTCGGTCTGCTGAGCTGAAGTCCTTCATGGTTACGTGTTCCAAAATGCGGACAGTGACTTGGTTTGGCGAAAAAAACTATCTTTAATCCAGTCAATAGCTGAGTCAATGAGGCACGGCCTATGGTGTCTTTGCCCTAGGCCTGCTACACCTCTCCTTCCTTCTTCTCCACCCTCCTCGTCATCTGTAATGCCCTCAAACAATATGGCACATGCGTAAGGAGATGAGGAGGAGGAGGACTACTTTCCAGGGGTGTTGCAGATGACTAGGATGATAAAAAAGAAGGAAGGAGAGGAGTAGCAGGCCTAGGGCGTGGACACCCTAGGCCACACCTCATTGACTCTGTTCTGCTGGTAATTTTTTTCGTCAAACTAAGGAATCGGACTCATTTTGGAACACACGATTGGGACGGACACATCTGGTTGACGGTACCTGCGGTACCAATTACATTCCAGAATTGTGCAGTATCACAGCAGCTGTCCTATGGATTTGCCAATGCTTCTGTGATCATATGCTCATAAATCTATGATGGTGCTTGGACCTTGGTCGGCTCAGAACAATTACAGTCGCCTCAGTAATAATATATCCTCCCAATGATCTCTAACAACCACTTTATAGCACATGGTACATTGCCCCCTTTCTCCCGCCATCCACTACTCTATAAATTGCAGTTTATAGAGCATTGTGTAGTAATGATTTCTCCCCAGTATTCCGGCTCTCCGTTTTTACAGATGGCCGTAATGTGTGGTCACTGACACTTTTACATGAAATCCCATCTGGACCTAGCACAAAGCACGCCTTGTTTTCTCAGTATTGTGTGGACTTCTTTGGAAATAGCTCCTGCATCGGTAGCCAGGCCTTTTTACTGCTGATAAGACCGATCCGGACTCTAAAGGTCACTCTCACACAATGTAGTGTTCACTTGGGTTTATTTCAGCATTTTACCATCGCTTTGCACCAGGTCAAGTTTCTGAAACAAGTCTTCCATCTGGAGAGGGAATGAGGAAGGCAATGTGAGAGAGTACTGTGTCACACACCGATACATTTCAGATAGACTGTAGTCTGAAAAAAATCGCAGCAGAAAGAGGCTTAAAGGGGTTATCCACAATTTAAAAAAAAAAGGACATATACTTTTTTGTAGAAACAACGCCACCCCTCTCCCAAGGTTGTGTGTGGTATTACAATTCATCTCCATTAACTTCAACGGAGCTGAAATGCAAAACCACACCAAGGACAAGAGTGGTGGAAGAAAGCTGCCATGTTTTTCTAAGCCAGGACAACCCCTTTAAGATAAAATTCTAGCATTGGGAAAATTCTAGGAAAAATTTTAGACTTTTCTATACTTTTTATTTCAAGGATGCATTCACACATACAGGATCAGCTGCAGATTGATGTAATCACACATACAGGATCAGATGCAGACTGATGCAATCACGTACACCATAGATTAAAATGTGCTGCACATGTTGGCTACTCGAGTCGTGAATCGCTGTACCAGTGCTAGCGATGGCGTAAGCCGCTACATGGAGAGGGGCTGCTGGTCTTAACCTTAAGTTCAAGGCGGATGGACTTGCTGCGGCATGTGACCCCCAGGTCGCTACCCCTTGATTGGCTCGCTAGTGGTGGCAGGCGAGGTGCAGCTTCAGACACATAGGCAGGCAAGGTAGATCACAGCAGAGCTCACGGCTGGAACCAGGATAGCAGACACAAGCTGGAACCACAGGAACCAGGAACAGCAGACACAGGGCAGGAATCACAGGCAGGAAGTACGGGCAGGAATCATACACTATGGGAAGCATGCAGAGGCTCCAACAGGGAATGTCAGCACAGCTGTTTTATTTATAGGGGGCGTGATTGGAGCAACTAACCAATTAGGGACACTCTGTCCCTTTTAATCCAGTGCAGCACGCACGCCCTAGGAGGTGTGGGCACCCCGCGAGCAGGAGACTGGAGCGGGACCGGGTGAGGCGTCAGTAGGGGCCAAAAAGAAGGTGGTGGCAGGCCCCTGCACGTGGGCTCCGGTGTCTGCCACGCCCGTTACAACTACCTCCAGTGTAGATACTTGAGAACACAATACTCATGGTTAGGTCTGGCATGATACCTTATTGCAGGGCCTACAGTAAATATGACAGCTACACAGCACTATCTCTGCCTAGAAACCCACACACAGCTCACAGCTATATTTCCTCTTCTGACTAGACAATTCTCCCTCTTGGAGCAGGTAGAGGCCGCCGGTCTCACACGTCCTCTTTTGCCCCCTCTTTTGCGGCAGGATTTACTAAGAGGCGTACCCGGCCGGCCGGGCGCCCAAATCTGCTTCCAGGAGGTGTAGATTTGCGGCATGATTTGGGCCTAAATCATCATAAATGAGACGCGGGAGGAGGCCACGCCTCCTCCCCGCCTCATCACTCCCCCGCAAGCTCCGTCAGCCCACCCATCAGGCGAGTGGGGCGCACGGGAGGCGTATGCCATTGAGAAGGGGCGAATCTGCACCTCCAAACCTAGATGCTCGGCATATGACTCTGCGCCTGCCACAGGAACGTGAACGTTGCCAAACCTGAACAGATTTCCTTCTTGCCGCAATTTTCTTTTATTGATGCAGTCCTCCATTGCTTGTGTACCTTTCCATTGTAAATGCAGCATTCAATGTTTATACAAATGTCGATTGTTAGGGCAGCATCTTGAGTCAATTTTCATTGTTGGTGCAGTCTTCAGTTGTTTGTTCGGCTCTCATTTTGGACCACCCTTATATATCCCAGTTCAGTACCATAGGAGATACATTATCCATCAGAAGATGGCCCATGTGAAGAATAGAACCAGTCCGCTGTTACTTTCTTGAATATAATCTAATATAATTTTCCGACCAAGTGCAGAAGTGCAGCAGAGGAATTTGTAAACTTTAAGTCATAGAAGCTCATTCAGGGGATCATCTGCTATGTCTCTATGAGACAGCTGAAGTGTATCCTGTCTATAGGGATCACTCAATGAGCCCACCACTATAACTGACTTTTAGCATAACTCTGAGTCACTGAATCTTTGCATTTCTTATTCCTATAGTGTAGTGTACGGTATGCTGCTGCCTGTGTATGGTCATAGATGAAATGTATGCTGTATAATAACCAAGCCATGGCGACCATGAGACTTGTTAGTCCGTAGTGCGAACCGCGAATATACGCACGTAGTTTTGAGGTTGATGCGTTTGCTTGAAAGTATACGATATACGCCCGCACAGTGCACACTACGTATGAGCTTACGGCCGGATCGTATACGGCGCCGTGAAAAATGAACAAGACCATTGTTTGAGGACGGAAATGTTGAAACTCACGGCCGTGGATTTCCATGCCGTCCGATACGAAGTACTCATTTCAGCCAAATTGAACTTGATTTTTCAATCCAAAAGGTTCTGTGTGGTTTATTGGGCTGGGCGAAGATTTCCAAGTAAATGACCTGTTTCAGATCGCTACGAAACAAGCTAGGGAAGCATAACTGTACTACGGGCGTATGTTCGCGGTTTGTACGCATCCGGCCGCATGTCGATTTTTCCCACGCCCGTAGTTTCAGCCGCACATGTACGGCGGCGTACGAACTACGGCCGGACTCATACGCAGTGTGAACATAGCCTTACACTGTATGGTTAGACTCACACTATGTAAAAATGACGCCCATCTTTTTTTAACAACTGCTGTCATTGTGGAAATAACATGTACTATTTAAAAATAACTGCAGTTATTTAAAAAAAAAATAACGGTCGTTATTTATGCAAACGGCGACCATTGTTATGAAAGATGGCTGTCATTTGTACATGTCCTGGGCTAGGTTCACACTATGTCATAATAACAACGGGTTGCATTGTGCATTATTTTTTTAAATAATGTCCGTTAATTCTGCAACCGTTATTATGTAAGATGGACATAATTTTTACAGTGTGAGGCTACGTTCCCGCAATGCCTTTTTAAGGCCATTTTAATGGTCATGTTCATGAATAAGGGCAGTGAAAAATGGCTGTTTTTCACCTAAAAAAGATGTGGGAACATAGCCTATACCTAGCTGTTTTCTGCAATCCTGTATAGACATCACAAATTAAAGTGTTACCTGTCATCAAAAAAGACCGGAGACCCCAACTGATCAGAAGGAGCAATATGTAGCTGCACCCTGCACTTACCTGCTGTCATCTACATCTAGAAAGCCCCATAGACTAATCATAGAGCAGCCTAGAGAGAGATCGCTGTGAGCCAGGGAGTGAAATGCGCCACCATGCACTCCTATATTCTATGGGACAATCAGGCCTACTTACATTCCCATTCCTATATTCTATGGGACAGTCAGGCCTACTTACATTCCCATTCCTATATTCTATGGGACAGTCAGGCCTACTTACATCCTATTCCTATATTGCATGGGACAGTCAGGCCTACTTACATTCCCATTCCTATATTCTATGGGACAGTCAGGCCTACTTACCATCCCATTCCTATATTGCATGGGACAGTCAGGCCTACTTACAATGCCAATCATATATTCTATGGGACAGTCAGGCCTACTTACCATCCCATTCCTATATTGCATGGGACAGTCAGGCCTACTTACCATCCCATTCCTATATTCTATGGGACAGTCAGGCCTACTTACATCCTATTCCTATATTGTATGGGACAGTCAGGCCTACTTACATCCTATTCCTATATTGTATGGGACAGCCAGGCCTTCTTACATCCTATTCCTATATTGTATGGGACAGCCAGGCCTACTTACATCCTATTCCTATATTGTATGGGACAGTCAGGCCTACTTACATTCCCATTCCTATATTCTATGGGACAGTCAGGCCTACTTACATTCCCATTCCTATATTCTATGGGACAGTCAGGCCTACTTACATCCTATTCCTATATTGCATGGGACAGTCAGGCCTACTTACAATGCCAATCATATATTCTATGGGAGAGTCAGGCCTACTTACCATCCCATTCCTATATTCTATGGGACAGTCAGGCCTACTTACAATTCCATTCCTATATTCTATGGGACAGTCAGGCCTACTTACAATCCCCATCCTATATTTTATGGGACAGTGAAGCTTACTTGCAATCATTTGAAGGCCGCTCATAATTGCCTTCTACACTTACACTACATATTGTTCTGTAGATTGAGTGAAGTGTTGCTGTATGCTATTCTATGGCTTTCTCAGTGTTTCATGCTAGTGTTTTCAATGTTTTATGTTATATCCACATTAAAAATAAATCTACTATTTTTGGGATTTTGAAAACCCCCAACCACCCAAAGATTATGGAAGCAAACGCTGTAAAGAGCCACAAGCCACTCAAATATTTGTTGTGCATAAACAGCTTATTAATATCTTTGGCATTTATACATATTTTCACAGACCTTTGGGTTTTGCATTAAATTACATTTTTTTTTACTTTGATAGACACTTATACGTACATAATGCGGAGGAGACGTTTCCACCATTCACAATTGCAGTGGGAGTGGGATTTGTGGGGACAATGATTTTATACTGCCTTCCTATTTTTAGTTTTGAGAAAAATAAATTAGAATTGTGAGATTTATTCTATTACTTATTATTATTATTTATTATTATTATTATTATTATTATTATTATTATTATTATTATTATTATTATTATTATTTTTAAACAATATTTTATAAGGCAGGCAAGTTATCAGGTGTACATCACATAATAGCCAAAAAAGTAGACAAGATAGAAGTGGTGTATTCTTTCCAGTCTGACACACTATTAGGGTCCTATTGGACGCTTTTCTACGCTTTTCTACTATATACACATATACAATGTAATTTCTCCAAAACAAAGGATCAATATTCAGTCCCAAGTAAGAAATCTAAAGAAACTTCAGAGAATAGGCACATACTTTCAGAAAGAAAATAATTCTACGAGACATAACTTAGTATTGACTCCCAGCAGGAAATAATAGGGAGAATGCTATCGAGAGAGGCCACCAACAGAGGTAAGATAACCGGAGGAGTTCCATCACTGAGATAAGAGAGACTGTGCACACAACTGTTACCCAGATGCTTCACCAGTCCCAGCTCTATAGGGGAAGGACAAAGAGAAAACCACCATGGAAGACTCAGAAACAAGGAAGGAAAAAGTTTTGTTTGGGACCAGTTGAATCCTTTGGTTATTCCCAAGTTCCAAAAGTTCAACGTTCCAACCCAAATATCACGTTGATGGCACAAGGGAATGTTTTTGCCACCACTGGCACTACTTTTTCTGGTAGCTGTCTGGCCAATCACAGCACAACACATAATCTATGCCGTAACAGTTTACCCAAGAAGGAGAATGAATAAACTTTTAATGTCGAAATGTTCGAAGCTTATAGAGGCCTATGATCACCATAGTCCCACAAACTGTGATGACTAGTCGGTGACACACAGACCCAAGGACAGTGTGAGACCCTGACGCTGTTCCCGCCAACTGCGCCAACGACTCCTTAACAGGCCGGCCAAGCTACACTGGCTAGGTGCAAAAACACAAGACAAGGACAGTACAGACAAAACACAATAGAAGCAACGTAAGCAAACAGGGTCGGCAACAAACGATCTACGAAGTACAGAGTCAGAAGGCAGAGGAAGGGTCAAAGATACAAAACCAAGGTCCAGGTAACACAGGGTTACAGTCAGTGAGAATAAACGCTAGCATAGGCTCTCCAAATGAAGGCTTTATAGCAGGTAACCAGGAACGATTGGTGTGGCAGTTTATAGGACCCTGATTGGGGCAGAGACTTCAGCCCCCTGCAACACATCCAGAGCTGACTGGCAGTGCTGTCTGCCAGTCAGCATAATAACTATATAGCTGAGTGACGCAGCTAGGGAGCAACGTGGCCTCAACCCCGGCGCTAGCAACCAGGGACGCTGTTGGCACTTCCCTTAAAGACCAGTGGAGCTGGTTACTAGGGAAGCCATCAGTGCGTTCCTGTGCTCCACTACCGCCGCACACTTGTGTCAGGTGCCAGAGGCGCTAGCAGGCGCAGACTCCTGACACAAGCATTCAAATTACAATGTGGTAGCATCGAGGTAGATATTTGGAAGCATCCGATTACTTTCCCCTACAATTTCTTTCTATATTGTAAATATTGTTATATTTAATTTTTGAGAATCAGTAGAGAAGATGCTCCAGTAGAGTCTAAGCACAGCTTTTATTATGTACTATGCTTTTACCTCATTTACCTTTACGGTTACATAGGGAGCCACAATAGTCACGCTTACTACTTTTACTAACTAGTTACTGCCTCCAATCCCTTTCCTGCAGTGAACCTATAAATTCCAAGCCTGTCTATTCTCTGTTTATTATTCCGTCACAGTATGATGTGAAATATTCCCAGCAGACAAGTCCTATCTCCAACACACAATCTCTGCTCCACCCTTTAGTATTATTATTATTTCTACTAGAATTTTTTGAGTCTTGAACTTTACAATAATTTATATGAGCTATAAATGTAAAATATAATATAAAAACTGCAATCTAGAAATGATTTTAGCCCTATGAATGTGGTGATTCATTACAATATCCATACTAGAGATGAGTGAATCTCAAATACGACATTTGGTTAGCCATGGCTGCAGAAGTTGGGTGCAGTCCTAAGGCTGCCTGGAAAACACGGATTCTGCGTTGGCCTATGGTTGTATCCATGTTTTCCAGGACTCCCTAGGGCTGCTTCCAACTTCTTCAGCCACCGATAATCTAATGACGAATGTTCCGGTTTGGACTCCAAAAATCGCTCATCTCTAATACATGCATTTATGTTAGCATTTCTGGCTTATGTAAGAATACATTGCAAAATATTGCGGAAGGCACTTTTGGGCTATGTTCACACCGCTGTTACATTCTTTAATTTATTCATATTAAAAAATTTTTGAACATAGCTTTAATCTGAGATTTTTAATCTACCTTTTGAACAGGGTGTGACTTTCTTCCCATGGTACAGCACCATTGTCCTGCTCCCTGTGGTTGGCCATCTGCTTCCACCATCTCATTGCTCTTCCGTTTTATACTGGATCTCTCCCATCCTAATATAAGTTAGGAATTTTACATATCCCAAATTCATTTTTGCTTTGCCCTTTTGGATTTATGCTTTTTGGATACCCCTTCTTCATCAGTCTACATCTCAGGTAAAGCCTTGTATTTCTTCACTTTTCTTGTGCTGTCTACCAAATGTTGACCCTTGGTTATCCTGACTTAACCTTAAGCACTTATAGCCACTTTTTTTTTTTTTACTAAGATGGTCTGTAGTGCCTCTTTTCAGCAATTGATAAATACTGTAAGGACTATTGCCTGATGATCTGACTGATCGGGAAAGTCCATACATACATGCATACACTGAGATCTTGCAGCCCAGAGTATCTATGTCAATGAGTTTCCTTTCACTACCATCTAACAGATACTTGGAGATATCCTTCCCCTGGTAGGGCCAAAATTTATAGGAACAGAGCCCAAGCAGGAGTTTAATATTTTAGATAACTGCATTTGCATGATCTACATTGTCTTTTTTGGTAGTATCCTGGTTGCTTGACCTTCTAGCTGGCAGCCCTCTCCATGTTTATGGTACCTTAAATCTGGGATGATATGCAAAAAGCCCAAGGAGCAATATGGTGAGGCCCCTGCCTATCACATGTGGGCCTATAGGCTGCTACTACTATTACTGTATCACACAAGGCACTGCCCTCCATTGTTTATTGTTCTCTCCCTCCCACCCATCACATTTTTGCCTTTTGAGGTAGATACATTGTGAAGAAATCATGAACAAAAGGCTGCAACATATTCCACTGTAAAGGCAAGCAGTGGGTCACATTCTTACCTCTGTACGCTCTAGCGCTGATCATGCATGTTCCTTCCTTCCCACCACTTCTAGCTTGGTGGCGTACGGTGTTACACCATCCTGAAGACTACCGCCCTTACTGGTGCCATTTAGGCAATCATTGCTTCAGGACACCGTGCCTATTAGAGCCATCATTGACGTCTCATTCTTGCATGCACAGGCTATAGAAATAATGTTCCTGCCTATGGCAGGTGCCTGTGATTGTTTCGCCTTTAATGTCACTAGTATTTTAAACTATTATTGGACCTCTGTGTTTCTGACCCTCTACTTGGATCATTTTCAACCTTTTTTTTTTTTTGTGCTGATTTTGCATTGTCACCTGTGACCCCCTGGCTTCAACATTGGGCTATATCTTTATGACCCTCTGTCTTCTGGTTCTCTTCTGGCTATTGACCCCTGGGCTGTATCCAGTTATCTTCTGTTTGCTGCTTAGTAAACTATGTGGCTTCCAGTTACTGACCCGGCTAGTTGACTTCACTTTCCAATTTTTCAGTTCCACTTTCCCTGTCACTTAGGAAGGGATGGTCTTCATGGTTGGGTTCTCCAAGAGGCAGAGTTTGGGGCAGATTACACATGTCTACCCACTATTATTACTCTTTGCCTAGTCTTAGAAGGAAGCCTGTGGTATACCTTATATATATTGTAACTTCCTTGGGGAAGCCAGTCAGCCCTCCTCTTCTTCTTCCAAGTTTCATTCAGAATAATGATACTGCTGGCATATACATGACACTCTATGGGTATCCTTGTAGAAGAAGATCCCCGCATTTCTGAAGGAACCTTCAATGCTAGTGTCCATAAACGGACATTGGCAGCACTAAATGTATACATGTGACAGATGCCAACAGGCCAATATGCTTTCCCAGTGTTCATGCTATTCACAGTGACACAATGTGATGTGAACAGGACCTCACCTGTTCAGATACCATACCTAGACCAAACATGATGGATCTAACACAACATAGTAAGAAGATAGTGGCCATATAACCTCTAATCCCGTATACATTTGGATGTTGTGTCCTACTGGTACATTTATCCATACCAATATCTTAAGACTTTGCATCAAATACGGAATAGGTTAAAACTTGTAAAATAAATAAAAACTTACTTTAAACAACAAAAACGTGATGTCCTTGGCACTATAAATACATACAAGACCTTGTGACGTAATCTTATATGTATTTATAGCTCCAGGTAACTCTATGGACAAACACGTTGACTTCCTCAGTCAACACTTTCTGTCGAAATACTAATTATGTGTAATATTTCCTTCAGCGACCAGCACATGGTCTCCAGTCAAAGACGTCTTTATGCCTCCAGTTAACGTTCACTGTGTAAACCAGGCCATGGAGTCCGAAGGCAATCCGGATTTTCTCCGAGAACACCATGGATACAATTACACCGTAGAACATGTCAATAAACATTGTAAACTTTACTGCTCACTCTACAACTTGATCTCCCACTAAGCTATTTGCTTGAAAATGAGACCATCTTGGAAATGTTCTGTGCACTCAATGTAAACTTCCTTTGCCTCCCAGCCAAATAAAAATCAACCAGTGTTTTGTCTAGATGGTTGTGATGGAGAATGTGGAATTCTCGCTCTCCTGGAAAAGTCTTTTTTCTTCTTCATTTAGCCCTTAGACTATAAACGTGACTACTGTTCCTAACTGGTGGGAAAGATTAATGGAGACCGACTACAGAACAGCATTGTGAGTTGGAGGGAGAGTAATGATATTGGAGCTAGGGGATTGGATTTGGGAATGAGTACAATGCTGCTTTTTTTTTGTTGAGTAAGTGTTTAGAGTAACTTCTAGCTTTGGAAAAGCAATGGAGTTGCCTGGAGCTCCATCTGCTTCTATGAATAACGATGGCGCCAAGGAGAGACTATTCAAAGTAATACAAACTATTAAGGCTTGTGTAACTAAACAAATTGCATATACCATAAATATGAGTCCTCTATGTTAATGAAGGGTGGAAATCAACAATGTTTACTAAATAGTCCTGGTGATGGTAAAGGTGACCATACAACTTCGATAGTTGTTGACCAAATACTAAGCTATCTCTTCCCGCTCTCCCCATACCCATAAACATATAGACATGTTGAGCGGACCTGTCAAACTGGGGTTGTCAACGTTCTCCAAACCTGAACACTCAGCATTTAATTCCCTGCGGCTGCCCAAGTTGGATGCAGCCCTAGGGCCTATAGCTGTATCCATGTTTTCCAGGACTCCCTAGGGTTGCATCCAACTTCTTCAGTCAAATGTCAAAGACTCAAATATATATTTGAGTTGGGCCCATCTAAAGTCATTATGGGGGGGGGGGATTTATGAAGACTGGCGCTGGTCTTAAATTAGGCCCCACCTGCATTTCCCCAGCCAAATTCACTAAGAGGGGCAAGCGTACCAAATCTGCTTCCAGTACGTGTAGATTTGAGCCTACAGCACTTCTTGGCTCACATTTACTAAGATTGTTGGGTTTTCAAAATTTTTTTCACATTATGATTTTAGTTTCTCATCTGCTTCTTCCTGCTTCCGAGGTTGTGCCAACACTGCTTGATATGCCTGCTCCGCCAACCACTGGTTGTTGTGGTAAGAGGTTGGTTGAACAGGTAGTTTCTGCAGGGTAGGCACATCATCAGAAGCAAGAAAAAGCAGAGAGCACCAGGCGCTGGGAGCCATCAAAAGGACAGCAGCGGGATCAGGGAAAGTGAGTATGATTTATTGTTGTTTTTTTTTGCAACACTAAAAAAATAAGAACCAGTATAAATATTCTTATGGTACGTACTCTTTGTCATGGGTAGCTGTGATCTAGCCCTATTCACCTATAATGTATAGACCAACCATAACCACAAAATGGGTTTCCATATGCTCATGTCTCCTGGCTAGCTTCAACATTAATGGTCTTAAGGGGGTGGGGACAGATTACTTTATGTAATTCTAGTTGTTGATTGGTCAGGCATCTAACCTGTAAAATTAAAAAATACTCACCTTTTCCCTGCTCCGGATCAGCATCTTTTTCTGCAACTTCTAGTGACCACTTAGTTTTCTGTCTGCAGTGCTCTAGCAATTACTATATGAACCGTAGAGGGCTGATCTTGGTCTGTGCACAGACAGGAGTGGGGAGCAGGTAAGTATTTTCTCCGTTCCAGCTCCTTATTTTACAAGGGGTTGATATTCATTGCCATATAACTCCTTAAATTCGCTATACCTGGACCAGCAAGTATTCAATAAGTAGAAGGTGTATAGTGTATACCTCCTGATCAGCATGTAGTTTTCATAGCGCCCTAGGGTATGGTAACATGGAAACTACATAGATAACAGGGACTCCTGTCATCTTGACAGAAGTCCTGACTCCCATATATACACTGATGTGCTGTGCATCCCTGATTACTGTTACAGTTACAATGCTATCCTTACACAGCATGGGCTGGGTGAAGCTATTCAAGGTGTTCATATCCTTTAAATCTATCCTAACCTGGCTGTTTACTAGTCAAACATTACTCTCTTTAATATAATTGGTATATGGAACAGAAGTTCATGTAAGGAGAAATATGGCACAATTACATGTTTGACATTGCATCTAAATATGAAATCCTTGCAGGTAAACTCCGGCCCGCTCTTGTTTGTGTTACGTATTCCAAATCTTATTTGATACAATCTAAATACACTTATATTTAAGCCTTTCGGCTACTTGGGCAGTGTGGTTTCCCGAGACCTCACGTTTGATGTTTGAAGAGGGTTGTATGTGGTTTTCTGAAATTCTGGATCTCCTAAGTAAACAGGTCTTGTGTAACGCAAGTTAATAGGAGCTGCACAAAAATATCTAGGAAGAGCGGATCTCATCTCATGTGGTCTGCAGTTAGATTCTATGCAATCATGTCTCCCAAAGGGAAGTACATTATATACAGTGTCAACTGACATCCAGATATTGCAGTGTATATCACAGAGAACCTTTGTAACCCAGTCCTTGTGCAAGAAATCACTATCCTTCATCCTATGATCTTTCCTTCCAATGGCCTTATATTTAGTATAGAACAGTAGTAGCCTACATAAAGCTGTTTATTTCTGGTGTCCCAAATCTCACTACAATTCTGTAAGCAAAATAAAAAGTAAGTTAAAATTTTTTTTTTTTTTAAATGATGTAGTTTTTGTAATGATGTAGTTTAAATGAGGCTTCACGGGCTCTTCTTTTGCATATTCATGTTTCCCAGGGGGCAATGCACCTAGGATTTCACTGCATTGAGCGCTTTAACTAGCAGCTGGCAGTATTATCGTTTGGCTGGTCTCCCTGAGATCAGTAATCTGTTTCTCTTATGGCTCTACTAAGCATTGCTCCCACCTAGCCAGAATCCTGCTCCACACTGATGAGGGGCAACACCCCGAAACAGCTGTATGTGGATGGATACCTGGACTTGGTTTTTCCCTTGTCTTTACATTGACTTATAGGGCAACTTAATATGGTGGTTTTGTTAGTTTCCCTTGAGGAGCCCCCCAATGGCTGAGTCCTTCCCGGAGGGATATCTGGCTAGTCCTGTGTTTCAATGAGGCTCCACGGGCTCTTCTTTTGCATATTCATGTTTCCCAGGGGGCAATGCACCTAGGATTTTACTGCATTGAGCACTTTCATTAGCAGCCGGCAGTGTTATCGTTTGGCAGGTCTCCCTGAGATCAGCGATCTGTTTCTCTTCAGAGGAAAGGCAGGGTACTGTATATTACCATCCCACCATCACAGTTTTGCGTGGAGAGCAGTTGGAGCGGAGGCGTACAAGCCCTCTCATAGACAAACTATGGGACACTGAGGCAGGAGGGAATTCCGCCACATTTACTCAGTGTGAACATACCCTAAAAGTATCCTATCCTCTCTGTCCCTATATCTCTCCCTGCTCTGCTCTAACTGCCTGCTGCCATCCTGCTCTCTCCTCCACACACAGCTGACTGGACGCCTCCGTTACCGAAGGGCCTTATATAGAGGGAGATGTGCTGACATCACAGAGGGGCCGGCAGCTGATTGAACGGGCATTAGGGATTAAGGTTAAAGGAGAAGTCCAGCAAAAATTTTTATTAAAGTATTGTATTGCCCCTCAAAAATTATACAAATCCCCAATATACACTTACTTTGTGAAATGCTTATAAAGTGTTTTTTTCCCTGCAATTACTATTGCATCAAGGCTTCACTTCCTGGATAACATGGTGATGTCACTTCCTGGATAAAATAGCGATGTCACGACCCGACTCCCAGAGCTGCGCGGGCTGTGGCTGCTGGAGAGGATGATGGCAGAGGGAGACTGAGGGACACAGGGCACTAGAGGGACACTGAGCATCCCTCTGCCATCATCCTCTCCAGCAGCCACAGCCCGCACAGCTCTGGGAGTCGGGTCGTGACATCACCATTTTATCCAGGAAGTGACATCACCATGTTATCCAGGAAGTGAAGCCTTGATGCAGTAGTAAGTGCAGGGAAAAAAGCACTTTATGTGCATTTCCCGTAATAAGTGTATATTGGGGATTTGTATAACTTTGGTGGGGCAATATAATACTTTAATAAAAATTTTCACTGGACTTCTCCTTTAATCCCTTTCTCCCGCCCAGTATCGCTCCAGACAGCATGTGCAGACGCCATTTTGGTTTTTCTGAATTTCCTTAAAGTGTCACTGTCGTTATAACTTTCAAAATCTAAATTAACAGTAGATGTGAAATAAAGCAAGTTTGCCACATACATTCATTATTTTTTTGTTGTTATTCTGCTGTAAAACAAAGCTGAACTTACCAGAAATCCAGGTCCAGTCTCCTGAAGGCAGATTTTCTGACAGATGTGCTGGTTTAAAAAAACAGACTAAACACAGTAATTCCGTTAGTGAATCTAACTTTGTGTTACTATATATTAAAACATAGTAACACAAAGTTAGATTCACTAATGGAACTAATTGAGATAGCAATAAGACCACTGGATGGGAGGATAAATATTTCAAAAATGAAACAATGGATTAACACATGGAATAAAGTCAAAGGTTTATGTGATATACATTATAGCACTAAGTTCACCCCATTGTGGGGTAATCACAAATTTGATAAAGGGAAACACTTAGATTATAGTTTTTGGACCCGTAAAGGATTGAAGCTAGTATCGCAGATGTTCCATGGGGGACAGCTTGTTTCCCTGGAACGGTTATGTGCGGACTATAACATTGGAAGAGGGTCGGACTTTAATTATGTTTAGCTTAGGGTGGTATTACACGAAGCGATTATCGTTCGAATAATCGTTCAATCGGTCGTATTTGAACGATTATCTTTAAGTGTAATAGTAGACAACGATTAAACGACGAACGATTGGTCGTTGGTCGTTTAATAGGTTTTGGATCTATTTTTATCGTTTGTCTTTTACACATCGTTCGCACATCGTTCGTTTGAATAAGATGTCGTTAGCCGTTCCCTGTTCATTCGCAAATTGAAAGGGGAGTGTTCTTGAACTTTGTTGCTCCAATTCAACCGATAATCTTTCCGTGTAGTAAAACGAACGATTATTAGGCAACCACTATTGCGATCGTTGGAGATCGTTTATCGTTAATCGTTAATTGAAAAAAATCGCTTTGTGTAATACCACCCTTAGTCAAGCGGTGAAACACACTGATAATAAGGATTTGTTTTATGAGGAAAATTACGTAATAATGGACACGCTTGATAAGTGCACAGGTAGAAAGAGGGGAGAGTTAAGGAAAATATATCACTGTTTATTAAATGAAACACTGAGAGATTCTAGAAATAGGAAAAAAGTGTCATTTAATGAATATATATATATATATATATATATATATATAAATAATATATTTTTTTTTTCTTTCTTTTCTTTCTGCTTTATCGGAAGTCAGTCCACTCGATCGGGGGGAGGGGGTTGGAGGGGTTGTGGGTTATGAGGGAGAGGGGTAGGTAGGGGGGACTATGGGGAGATTTTATACTGAATTATGATAGCATACTGGAATGTGACGTTACTTCTAATATTGTGAATTATATAAGTATGTTATGGTTGTTATATGCTTTTTAAAAGGAAAAAATAAAGATGTTAAAAAAAAAAAACACAGGAATTCCGGCCAGTACAGAGAGTCACGGCTCAATGTGTCCATCAGTCACATGACTGCCTTCTCTCTGTGAGCGCTCAGATGGCCTGGGATGAACAGGACTTTCTGTTTTCTGAGAAAAAAAAGTCAAAAAACAGGAAGTGCCGTGTTCTCCATGATAACTAAAAGAAAAAAAAAAGAATGTAAATTGCAAACTTGCTTTATATCACATCTGCTGATTTAGATTTTGAAAGTTATGACGATAGCGACACTTTAACAAATTGGAGGGAATTCGCTTTGCTTTGAATTTAGGGCCTGATTCGCTCCTCTAAAGTAGCAGGTATTCGCAGAAGCTAGACCCAGGTCAGCTCTGTAGAGTGGCAGCATGAGCTGTATTCTACTAGGGAGATCAGCAATAATAAAAAAAAATGTATGCCACAATGACACCCCCCTCCCCCATGGTCTTTTATGACCTTTGGGGGTGGGGGGAGTACAATATTTTAACCAGGATAAAGACAATAGCCTCAGCTCTACTTTTGATGTTATTGTATATCTTGTAAAAACATCACCATAATACTGATGCGATTTGGACCTGAGTGTTTGTAGTCATGGCTGAGCATCATATCCATATGTTTATAAGTCACAACATATGCTGTTAGGCATCTGCTCATAGGTATAAGATCCAACTTCGGATTTTTCCAAAAGTCCAAGTCCGGTCGGATTCGTATTTTTGGAAGTCCGCTCCGAATTTTTTTGAAAAGGAAAAACATCTAGTGATTGAAAGAGAAAAATAGAGAAGGCGAAAGATAGATAGGTAGTTAGATTAGGCATAGGAGAGCAAAGGGTGCACAGAACAAAAACGTGCTATACAGCTATACAAGTACTATAGTTGGACCCTTGGAAGAGTGTATATGACATAGGTGTTTTCCTGAGGCACAAATATATACCTTGTGTGTAGAATAAAACTCTAAAAAAATGTGCTATACAGATATACAAGTACTATAGTTGGACACTTGCGAAAGTGTAGTGGAGAGACTGCTCCTTCACTGCATTTGTGACCTTTTTCCTGCATAGACTCTGTAATGGTGAATTTCCTGCATAGACCATGTAATGGTCAATATTGAAGTCTAAAAAAAAAATTGATATTGAAAAGATAATGATGTTACTGACATGTAGAGCCCTAAATTCAACCAAATACACTACCCCCATACCATATAGATGCTTTAAACTATGAAATCCGAAGAAATCCATAATTCGGTCGAACCGAACTTTTCAAAAAAATCCGGTCGGAACGAACTTTTCAAAAGTTTGCTTATCTCTAGCGATGACGTCATGCCTGTCCCAGATAATAAACTGGCCGCTCAGCCAATCAGTGACTGGAGCAGTGACCTGCCACAGTAACTGACTGGCTGAGCGGTAAGTCCATCAGCCGAACCATGATGCGTCAGCGCCGGAGATCCTGGAGCCCGGTGGGTGTCGCCCCTGCCGGCTGCCAGATCTAAAAAATGGACAGACTTCTCCTTTAATGCCAACACTAGTCCAAGGTTACATGTGGTAGAGGGTATCTCCACCTTTCACAGCCTGATTCATGTGGTCCCTTATTCAGACACATATGGATACTATGCCGTAAAGGTCATTGCCACATTGGACACACGAGTTTAAATAGTGTCCGCATCATGGTTATGTCTTAAAGGGGTTATCAAGCACTACAAAAACATGGCCACTTTTCCCCCTCTCTTGTCTCCAGATTGGGTGGGGTTTGAAACTCAATTCCATTGAAGTAAATGGAGCTTAATTGCAAACCACACCTGACCTGGAGACAAGAGCGGGGCAAAAGTGGCCATGTTTTTGTAGCACTGAGTGACCCCTTTAAGACATAAAGTAAAGTACAGTTAAAAAAAGGAGCTAGAGCTGTGTCTGTATTCTGGTTGCAGTGGCGTAGCTATAGGGGTCGCCGGGGTCGCCATGGCGACCGGGCCCCTACGCTAGGGGGGCCCGCACGGCCCCCCTTGCCACTTGTGACACTGTCACCTTAAGCATCCCGAGAAGCTGCGGGCGCGCAGCTTCTCGGGATGCACAGATCGCTTTGATGTTCCGCCCGCACAGTGAGCGGGCGGAACATTAAAGCGATCAGAATACAGGAGAAGGACCTGTCAGCGTCCTCCTCCTGTATTCTCTCCCATAGGCTGCCGGCACTTCATGCCAGCAGCCTATGGGAGGCCGGACCGTGACCTCTCCGGCAGGCGTGATGATGTGACGTCATCACGTCTGCCGGAAGTCCCGTCCCTGCGGCTCGCAAGATGGAGCCCGAAGAGGAGGAGGAGAGCTGCTGCCTGCAGCCACATAGCGCGGATTAGGTGAGTAGGATGTTTGTTTTTTTAGGGGCACCTCTGGGGGCGTTATTAGTTCATGGGGGCATTATTAGTTCATGGGGGCACCTCTGGGGGCATTATTAGTATATGGGGGCACCTCTGGGGGCATTATTATTGTATGGGGGCACCTCTGGGGGCATTATTAGTATATGGGGGCACCTCTGGGGGCATTATTATTGTATGGGGGCACCTCTGGGGGCTGTATGGGGGCACCTCTGGGGGCATTATTATTGTATGGGGGCACCTCTTGGGGCATTCTTAGTATATGGGGGCACCTCTGGGGGCATTATTAGTTCATGGGGCACCTCTGGGGGCACTATTAGCTCATGGGGGCACCTCTGGGGGCATTATTAGTTCATGGGAGCACCTCTGGGGGCATTATTAGTTCATGGGGGCCACCTCTGGGGGCATTATTAGCTCATGGGGGCACCTCTGGGCGCATTATTAGCTCATGGGGGCACCTCTGGGGGCATTATTAGTTCATGGGGGCACCTCTGGGGGCATTATTAGCTCATGGGGGCACATCTGGGGGCGTTATTAGGTTATAGGGAGCAACTCTGGGGGCATTATTAGTTCATGGGGGCACCTCTGGAGGCATTATTAGTTCATGGGGGCACCTCTGGGGGCATTATTAGTTCATGGGGGCCACCTCTGGGGGCATTATTAGCTCATGGGGGCACCTCTGGGCGCATTATTAGCTCATGGGGGCACCTCTGGGGGCATTATTAGTTCATGGGGGCACCTCTGGGGGCATTATTAGTCCATGGGGGCACCTCTGGGGGCATTATTAGCTCATGAGGGCACCTCTGGGGGCATTATTAGCTCATGAGGGCACCTCTGGGGCCATTATTTGTTCATGGGGGCACCTCTGGGGGCATAATTAGCTCATGAGGGCACCTCTGGGGGCATTATTATTGTATGGGGGCACCTCTGGGGGCATTATTAGCTCATGGGGGCACAGCAGGGAATCCTACATACAGGGGGCACAGCAGGGAATCCTACATACAGGGGGCATCCCACATTCCTACTCACTTTACTGCACATTACACCAAACAGTGCAGTTACTATGGGAGCCTACAGGAGGGAGGAAGGGAAGGAAGTTGCTAGAAATGTGCGTAGCCTAAATTGTTTGTCTCGCAGGTTCTAAGGGGATGAAACGTATCTGGAAGGAATCATCTTGGAGGACTGGGCCGGATGAAGAGGAAAAGGGAAAGTGACGCCTCAGATCAAAGAAGACATCACCGGTGAGTCCCTGTATGACGATTTTCTTATTTTGTAGAACATCATTTAGTAGGGGTGCCCCGAGGTGGAAAAGGTTGGGAAGCACTGCGCTAATCTGTCCCGCTGCGCCCGCTGGCACATGCTGTCATCTGATTGGGCCTCTTACCTAATCAGATGACAGCAAGTACCAGCGCCCCCTCCTCCAGACATCTGCCTTGGCGGCCCAAGCTGTGTCCTATGGCCGTATCTTTACCGCGTTGAGCTCCAGCTTGTGCTGCATCTACATTATCTGTACTCAGAGATATCACTGTGTTATCTGTGCTGTTACATAGGACTGCAGGGGACATCTACATTATCTGTACTCAGAGATATCACTGTGTTATCTGTGGTGTTACATAGGACTGCAGGGGACTACTACATTATCTGTACTCAGAGAGATATCACTGTTATCTGTGGTGTTACATAGGACTGCAGGTGACTACTACATTATCTGTTCTCAGAGGGATATCACTGTTATCTGTGGTGTTACATAGGACTGCAGGTGATATCAGGTGACTTCTCCAGGTTGCAGAAGTTCAAACTTCATCGTGCCCTGCTGACAGTTTATAATGGGAGTTGTAGTTTTGCAGCATGTGGCTCTTCAGGTTGCAGCACTACAACCCCCATCGTTTCCAACTGGCAGTTCATGGTGAGAGTTGTAGTTTTTCAGCTGTAGAGTCAAAGATTGGAATACAATGATTAGTCAATGACACAGTACAGTCCATTAATTATAGGGGGCAGTAGTGCAGTACATGAGGTGGAGGCAGTGACAGGGCATTAGAACATGGTGGCACATTAGAGTAATTGGATATAACGTTAGATATGACTTTGCCTGATCGGGTGAGATGGGGGGGCCCCAAGCTAAAATTTTGCACCAGGGCCCATCAGCCTTTAGCTACGCCCCTGTCTGGTTGGCTTTAACCCAGGATACAATGGGGTTTTTTTCTGTGCCTCTTGGGTGAGAATGTGTCTGATTTTAAGTGGTTGTGCTGGACTTCATTTTATTTTCACACTTACTTTGGTGAAATTACCTGTCCCGAGTTAGAGGGCTCTGGAAGGCGTCCTGCTGCTCCAAATGAGAGGAAAATTGGACAAGTGGCAGTTCAGATAATTTGTTTGCTATTCAGTAAAAGAAAAAAAAAATAACGCTCAAAAAGTTGCCGATCAGTATTCTAGCTATACAAATCACTGTACAAATGTTCAATATGTCTCCCATAGATTTCAACAACGCTCTCCATATATCACACAGGGCGAGATCAGAGATCAGGCAATGTTTTAGAGATTAGCAAACCTCCGGCATGGTCTGGTTTGTCCAAAGCCTACTGGTAAGTGAAGAAGTTGGATGCAGCCCTAGGGAGTCTGGGAAAACATGTATACAGTCATAGGCCTATGGCTGTGTCCATACATTCCAGACAGCTGCATCCAACTTCTTCAGCCTCTCGAAGTTCGCTCATCTACTAATACCCCGTGCATATGCTAAAGGAGTACTTTCAAATCAACTGGTTTTAGAAAGTTATATAGATTTGTAAATATAATTCTTTTAAAAATCTTAAGTCTTACCATATTGGGGGGCCATCTATAAGGGGGAGAGAAGAGGGGGAGAAGAGGGGGCCATCTATAAGGGGGGAAGAGAGGGGGCCATCTATAAGGGGGGAGAGGGGGGCCATCTATAATGGGGGGGCATTTATAAGGGGGGGAGATGGGGCCATCTATAAAGGGGGGAGAGGGGGCCATCTATAAAGGGGGGAGAGGGGGCCATCTATAAGGGGGGAGAAGGGGGGCCATCTATAAAGGGGGGAGAGAGGGCCATCTATAAAGGGGGGAGAGGGGGCCATCTATAAGGGGGGAGAGGGGGCCATTCATAAGGGGGGGAGAGGGGGCCATCTATAAGGGGGAGAAGGGGGCCATCTATAAGGGGGGGGGAGGGGGCCATTTATAAGGGGGGAGAGGGAGAGCCATCTATAAGGGGGGGAGAGTGTAACTGCACTGTGATGTATATGGTGTACAGAGCCTGTGTGGAGCTGCGTCCACCTCTATATGACTGTATGAGGTGATAGTGATCTGTGTACAGTGGGTCTCATTCAGTAGCAGCGGTGGGGTCAGTCAGTATGTGGTGGTATTAGTCAGTAGCCGCTGTGGTGTTAGTCAGTACGTGGTGGTGTTAGTCAGTAGCAGCATTGGTGTTAGTCAGTATGTGGTGGTGTTATTCAGGAGCAGCGGTGGTATTAGTCAGTAGTGGTGTTAGTAAGTATGTGGTGGAATTATTTGTTAATTGTCTGGTACTGTGTTTTATTGGTCTTAGTATACTGGATTTGGTCAGTAACTATATGGTGGTGATGGTAGTGGTAGTGGTGTGGCGGTAATATTTCCTTCCTATATACTGGTCATATTGGTCTCAGTATACAGGATTTGGTTAGTAACACTATGGCGGTAATATGTATGGTGATATTTCCTCTTCCTATATGCTGGTGTTATTGGTAATATCTGTCTTGGTGTATATGTATGTATATATATATATATATATATATATATATATATATATATATATATATATATATATATATATATATACCAATAGCATCACTTGTTCATGAAAGGAGGGGGGGGCCCAGGTTGACCTCTCGCACTAGGGCCCAGGAGACATTAGCTACGCCCCTGGGCATAAACCTGAAAATACAGCAACAGTTTCTAGATACAGGATGGAGCTGCAGATCCCCATAATGCAGTAGCGTAGTACAACAGGCTAGAATAGAGAAGCAGGAATAGAGAGGATGGGAAACACAAGGACTGACAGAGACTGCAGAGAGCAGAAAGAAATGAGCAGGACAGATGTGGGCACATACATGCAGCCCCAGCCTGAAGTGGATCTGCTATGATTTGGAAGGTGAGGGAGACTTCCTGGGTCAGAGTACAGTGCTGTGGACCCCGCTATGCAGACCATGCCCCTCCCCCGCTCCGTTAGTAAAATTTAAGCTCCACAAAATAAAAAAAAAGGTCAAAATACACTTCTATCCCCCCTCACATGGTATATTGTTTATATAGAAATGACTGTAATAGAAATGGAGGGCAATATTTTAAAAAAAAAAGGATTTTACAGGCATTTATTTCCATTTTTCTTTACCATTTCCTTGAATATGACAAAAAAATTAAATTTACTTAAAAACTAATGTAGTAAACCGAATGAGAATAAGCTTTAAAGCTTTCAAATCTGCATAAAGTAAAAAAAAAATTATATATATATACGAAAAGGCGTCTGGTCAGGAAGGGGGGAAATGAGCTGAGTGTGGAAAAGGTTAAGGAACCTGTCAATTGACATGTTTATGGAAAGGTATCCACGGAGAATACCATCTTGGAACTACGTTTCGGTCAAACTTTTGCCATTGTTTATCCTTCTTTTGGATAGATATTGATAGAATGCATCATCAATACTTTTTTTTTACCTTAATATTAGGGAAAAACGTTAAACTATTGTTTACACTAAAAGAATACCATAATTTTTTTTAAAAAAAAATTTGTGACTATATAAAATTTGCTATTTCTTCCCAGCTGTTTTTCCTAGAAATGAAAATGAAGGTTGGTGTGAATAGGTAACAGTGAATATACTGTAGACTATAAATATATATATCCCCCTTATATGAAGAATGTGCTCACACAGTAGCGTTACCCGTCTCCGCTAGATGTACAGCTCAGCATATTCTGGATGTCTTGGAAGCCGTCCACAGATTCACTGCTTGAGCAACCGATGGAAAATGATGTTTTTCTAAAGCTCGGTCCTCAGATAATCATCTCCACCTGGCGCAGACACTGCTCCCTTCTTTCCACTGTCCAGTCTTTCGTAAAGCTTTATATTAACCCTATATGACAACGCCATACCCATCTCCGCTTTAAATCGCTAGCATAATTCTAAGTTAGTTTCTGATGTTTAAATTAATATTATTATTTTTACAGAGAATTCTTTTGATTTGGTTTCTAGGAAAGCCAAGCAATGTGGTCTCCATTAAGTTTCATAAAGAGTTTCGTAACACATGGGGGGGGGGGGGGACTAGCGGTGATGGCTTCCCTGGCTCCACTCTCACAAGCTGAATCCTACTCTAGTCTCCAGCCCACCAGTGCTCCCACTGTCAGGGTCTAGAGACCTCATAGATTGACCATAGGTTCTCTAGGCCCCTTACTAGTTTTCACCGCACTCTCCCTCTCTAGTGCTACATGTCTTTCCTCCAACAAGCTTACAGCCCAGTCTACCCTTGGCTGTCTACCGGCACAGACTGTGGAAGTCTGCCGGAAGTCCGGGCTGCTTGTCAGTGCCTTATCAATTGTGTGTGCATCTTAAAGGTGCACACACAATTGAATAGTGCGTTTACCTGGGAATCCGGATTTCTGGGACTGACCTGCAGAGCTGAACATCATTAGGGAACCACTGGAGGAGTGGAGGATCCAATGCCACTTGGCATCCAGCAATTTATGAACAGATGAGAGCAGTTTGGGTGCCCATGCCCCCCCCCTGCAGCCCAAACCACCAACAATAAGCTCTACCACTCCTCCTGCTGCTAAGTTACTTAGATGGGAAATGGCGTCGCTGCCACTCACAATGGCCCTCAGGTCCATTAGACATTGGACAATAAAGATTCATACACAGGGAATAACACAGTACAGTGCAAC
The DNA here is from genome assembly GCF_027789765.1 of Dendropsophus ebraccatus. Taxonomy (NCBI): domain Eukaryota; kingdom Metazoa; phylum Chordata; class Amphibia; order Anura; family Hylidae; genus Dendropsophus; species Dendropsophus ebraccatus. Next base: position 19,702,678 of record NC_091467.1, on the reverse strand, counting down.
AAAGTATATACAGTACCTGAACGGCATATATACATTAACCCCTTAAGGACCAGGCCAATTGTCACGTTTGCGTTTTCTTTTTTTTTCCTCATCGCCTTCTAAGGCCCATAACTTTTTCATTTCTCTATCTACAGGGCCATGTAAAGGCTTGTATTTTTCAGGAGCAAGTGTACTTTGTAATGGCATCTTTCAATCTGCCATAAAATAAATGACGGAGCCCCCAAAATGTCATTTATGTGGTGAACTTAAGTAAAAAAAAAATGCAATTCCGCAAATTTTGGGGGGCTTCCATGTTTATGTAATGCACTTTACGGTAGAACTTTTTTTCTTCATTCTATAGGTCAGTCTGAACACAGCGATGTGCATGTTTACTAGGTTTTCTAACGTTTTACACACCAACAAAACAACAAAAAATAACATTTGCATACCATCATAAGAATTAGGCAAGGGTACATACTTGACCTTAAAGGGGTAGTCCACAAAAAAAAAATTTCTTTCAAATCAACTGGTGCCATAAAGTGCCAGAGATTTGTAATTCACTTCTATTAAAAAATCTTAAGTCTTCCAGTACTTATCAGCTGCTGTGTGTCCAGCAGGAAGTGGTGTTTTCTTTCCTGTCTGACCCAGTGCTCTTTGTTGCCTCCTCTGTCCATGTCAGGAACTGTCCAAAGCAGCAGCAAATCCCCATAGAAAACCTTCCCTGCTCTCCAGCCTGGAAATAATACAACTTCCTGTTGGGCATACAGCAGCTGATAAGTACTGGAAGACTTAAGATTTTTTAATAGAAGTGAATTACAAATCTCGGGCACTTTATGGCACCAGTTGATTTGAAAGAAAAATTTTTTTGGTGGACTACCCCTTTAAGGCATATACCTCCTAACACTATGTGGACCAAACCCATTGCTGTATGATTTTTTGATTCATAAAGAGTAAAGAAAAAAATCTTGCTGTCTGGTATGGCTTCCAATAGGTGGCATCAGAGAGCAAGTTTTTTCTTTCTTTAAGCTCATTTACATATTTGTTTTCCCAAAATTCCAGTGGAGCAAGTACTGTGTATGTCTGTTACAGGATTTTATGAAACTCTCCTCAAGGAGAGAAAAAAATAATGGCATGTTCTGTGTTATACCCTACAACGTAGTACTTTTATTTATTTATTTTAAAATCAACTGGTGTCAGAAAGTTTTACAGATTTGTAAATTACTTCTATTTAAACATTTTCAGTCTTCCAGTACTTATCAGCTGCTGTATGTCCAGCAGAAAGTGGTGTATTCTTTCCAGTCTGAGACAGTGCTCTCTGCTGCCATGTCAGGAACTGTCCAGAGCAGGAGAGGTTTTCTATGAGGATTTGCTACTGCTCTGGACAGTTCCTGACATGGACAGAGGTGGCAGCAGAGAGCACTGTGTCAGACTGGAAAAAATACACCACTTCCTGCAGGACATACAGCTGCTGATAGGTACTGGAAGACTTAAGATTTGTAAAGAGAAGTGAATTACAAATCTATATAACTTTCTGTATCCAGTTGATTTACAAACATTTTTCCCCAGAGAATCCCTTTAATTAGGCACTATACCAAGACACCATAAAGAGACATGGCACCTCAATGGTTTTGTACATACAGAACTGGGGAGAATTAGTACATGGTGGCATTGTAACCCAACATTCCATAGTCTGGAAAATCCAATAACATTAGTCTACTCCACCCTACAGTTATTCTACAATATAGTGAGTGTATGAAGAATATGAGATACAACCTGTAGTTAGATGCAGCTCACATTTCTCGGTTCTTGGCCTGATTTATGAGTATTTTGTGGCCGTGCCTACTGAAAACAAGGTCGTAGGAACCATGTGGGAAGTAGGTTCTTCCAAATACCAATAGCTTTTTTATTTTTATTTTTGGAAGCCCAGAATAGACCCCTCTGAGCTGGAAGAGTGCGGCTGGACACATTAGAAAAACACTTCATGTATTAGCCAAAAAGAGAACATTTAATGGAAAAAGTAAAGTGTAAGTCCAGATTAAACAGCCGTAAAATATGGATTTGGTGCTAAGTTCTCAGCTGGAACACTGGTAAACGGATGTGTCCTGAGTAATGGATCCCATGGCTGTAAACCACGTATCACACGTCTCGCTGTTTTCTTTAGAAGTCGGATCAGGGGACTTCTCAGCAAATCACTTGGATATGATCACTACAGGATGGTATGGGGGGGGGGCGTCTTCCTCCTTTTACACAAGGATCTTTTGTATGTGACATTCTGTATGTGAGAACGTGCCGCTAAGATAGACATAGTTAAATCAGGATAAAGTTACATTCTGTATAGGACATACTATATGTTCAGTGGCGTAGCCACCGTGGTCGCGGGGGTCGCCGCCGCGACCGGGCCCGCCACAAGGGGGGCCCGCGGGGCCCCCCGATCAATCACTCTTGTGACCGCAAGCATTGTTTTGCTTGCGGTCACAAGAGTCGGGCTCCGTCTTCCCCCGGCTGCTGCGCGGCTGCCGGGGGTGTCGCGTCTTACCCCCGGCAGCGCGCGCATCCCAGAACTCCCTGCGCGCCTTGGGCCCTGACTTCCGGTTTCCGGCGCGCAGGGAGTTCTGGGATGCGCGCGCTGCCGGGGACAGACCAGGAGGAGTGAGAATCAACGTGGGAGCGCGATGTCAGGTGAGTTAAGTTTTGTTTTTTTTATCAGCCTGTACGGGTGGGGGGAAAGGAGGGGGCCATCTATAAGGGAGGAGGGGGGGTGAAGGGGACCATCTATGAGGGTGGGGGGAAAGGAGGGGGCCATCTATGAGGGTGGGGGGAAAGGAGGGGGCCATCTATGAGGGTGGGGGGAAAGGAGGGGGCCATCTATGAGGGTGGGGGGGAAGGAGGGGGGCATCTATGAGGGTGGGGGGAAAGGAGGGGGGCATCTATGAGGGTGGGGGGGAAAGGAGGGGGCCATCTATGAGGGTGGGGGGAAAGGAGGGGGCCATCTATGAGGGTGGGGGGAAAGGAGGGGGGCATCTATGAGGGTGGGGGGAAGGAGGGGGGCATCTATGAGGGTGGGGGGAAAGGAGGGGGCCATCTATGAGGGTGGGGGGAAAGAGGGGGCCATCTATGAGGGTGGGGGGAAAGGAGGGGACCATCTATAAGGGAGGGGGGGGAAGGGGACCATCTATAAGGGAGGGGGGGGAAGGGGACCATCTATAAGGGAGGGGGGGGGAAGGGGACCATCTATAAGGGAGGGGGGGGGGAAGGGGACCATCTATAAGGGAGGGGGGGGAAGGGGACCATCTATAAGGGAGGGAGGGGGGGGGAAGGGACCATCTATAAGGGAGGGGGGGGGAAGGGGACCATCTATAAGGGAGGGGGGGGAAGGGGACCATCTATAAGGGAGGGGGGGGGAAGGGGACCATTTATAAGGGAGGGGGGGGGAAGGGGACCATCTATAAGGGAGGGTGGGGGGAGAGGGGGCCATCTATAAGGGAGGGTGGGGGGAGAGGGGACCATCCATAAGGGAGGGTGAGGAGAGAGGGGGCCATCTATAAGGGAGGGGGTAGAGGGGGCCATCTATAAGGGAGGGGGCCATCTATTTGGGGGGGCAACATAGGGGGAGAGGGAATACACAGAGGGGGGCATATATTATTAGGAGGTCACAGAGTCAGGGCTACCCACTAAATGAGGGTGTAAAGGGGACAGTACAGATGTGCAGTGTGTAGAGAGATGAGGATGGTGTCAGAGTGTGGAGCCTAATATGTCTGTCTGGCAGATTCTGTGGATTCGTGGCTCGGAGAAGTTCTCATAATGGTTCAGGACGGATGGAGAAGATGATGAAAAGGAAAGAACTCCGATCAGAAAAGACGTCTCCTGTGAGTCACCTGATATATCTGCACTGTAATGTATATGGTGTATAGAGCCTGTGTAGAGCTGGGGCCACCTCTATATGACTGGATGAGGTGATTTAGTATACTGGATTTGGTCAGTAACAATATGGTGGTGATGGTTGTGGTGTGGCGGTTATGTTTCCTCCCTATATACTGGTATTACTGGTAATATTGGTCTCAGTATACAGGATTTGGTCGGTAACAGTATGGCGGTAATAGGTAATATCTGTCTTGGTGTGTGTGTGTGTGTGTGTATATATATATATATATATATATATATATATATACATACAGTGGTACCTTGGTTTAAGAGTAACTTCGTTTAAGAGCGTTTTGGTTTAAGAGCTCACAGTTTTTCAAAATTGTGACTTGGTTTAAGAACATTGCTTTGGTTTAAGAACTTCCTGTATTGGGTGGGAGAGCGAGTGGAGAAGGGGCATGGCCTGCATAGCGGGGTCTACAGCACTGTACTCTAAACACCTTCCAAATCATAGCAGATCCCCTTCAGGCTGGGGCTTACATCAGGGGACAGGACTGTGGGGGGGGGGGTAATCTCTCCATAGCTGTAACCCCTCTCTCCCCGGACAGAGAGTGCTGCATGTATGTGCCCACATCTGTACTGCTCATTCCTTCATGCTCCCTGCAGTCTCTGTCAGCCCTTGTGTTTCCCATCCTCTCCATTACTGTACAGTACAGAATAATAAATATATTTGGGGTGTGGAACCAATTGTCTGCATTTACATGATTTCTTATAGGAAAATTTGCTTTGGTTTAAGAGTGGATTTGGATTACAAGCACGGTCCTGGAACGAATTATGCTCATAATCCAAGGCACCACTGTGTGTGTATATATATATATATATATATATGTGTATATATATATATATATATATATATATATATATATATATATACACACACACACAACAATAGCATCACTTGGTCGTGAAAGGAGGGGGGGGGGGGGCCCAAGTTGGCCTCTCGCACCAGGGCCCAGGAGACATTAGCTACGCCCCTGTATATGTTCACCATGTATAGAGGCCCAGTTGGTAAGGCGGCCCACTTACAGATTTTAGAAGCTTCCTACTGTCTACTAGATTGCACACAATGAATTTCATAGCTCACTACTAGCTCTATAATAAAATATTACAATATACTGAGTGTACTTGTGAGTTGACCCATGGGGGGGATTTATCAAACATGGTGTAAAGTGAAACTGGCTCAGTTGCCCCTAGCAACCAATCAGATTCCACTTTTCATTTTCCAAAGAGCCTGTGAGGAATGAAAGGTGGAATCTGATTGGTTGCTAGGGGCAACTGAGCCAGTTTCACTTTACACCATGTTTGATAAATCTCCCCCATAGGCTCTTTGTTAGGTATTTTTCCTGAAGGGTGTCCATTCTGGAACATAGGTCAGAAAATTTATAGATTGTGTTCTATTTCCGTGACCCCATAGAAGAATCCGGAATTTCGGGCAGCTCCAGATACACATCCAGAAACCAGGCAGCCGGGGCAAGTGCCAGCACCTAGGTAAGTACAGCTGGGCACAACATCTGGCCCTTTAACTGTATGCACTCCTAATCAGGAGCGCATCGAGTTAAATGTGGTGCTGTGTTTGGCAGGGTGATGAGCCATTGGCTCCCTGCCCTATCAATGAAGAAAGAAGTAGAAACTGGAGGAAAGCATTGCTTCAGCTGTGTTGCAGGTGAGTATGCCTTTTTTTCCCTCCAGTTTTTACGTTCAGAATATAGTGATGATTTCCTGAAGTCTCCTGAAAGACTTCCATCCTGATCAGTATTTCATGACCATAAAAACTGACACAGACATGTACGTGCGACCTTAGGGTTACCGTGCCTTAACATGTTTTAATGTTTATATACTGTAAAATGGTTAATGATAAATTGTCCCTCTAATTTGTACACAATGGTCGAGAAAAGGTTTTAAATTAATTAAAACTGTAGGAACCTTCTAGAAGAGAGACGGAGCTTAGGCCTAGTTCTTCCCTTTTAGGAGGGAAGTTACTCAGTGTAGTGTGTATTAGAGTGCAGGAGAGTGTGGAGCAAGATAGTGGAGATAGACTGGAGAAGCCTGTAAGGACACCGTCCATATACCCACTAGTACTCCAGCAAGTATACGGATGAATCTGAATTGTCCATAGAATCAAAATCATATTGATGACCTATTCTCAGGGGTGATTCTAGCCTCTCTGCTGCCCGAGGCGAACTATAGAATGACGCCCCCCCCCCCCCCCGTCAATCCGCCCACATTATAATCCACTACTGCCCCCCCACTGCTGTCCCCAATAAACATAATGTTTGGTCCCTTGCTGCACAGAGGATGTCAGGAGAGGAGGGGGCTGACTTTATAGGAGAGGTCCCAGCAGCACAGAGGATGTCAGGAGAGGAGGGGGCTAATCCTATAGGAGAGGTCCCAGCAGCACAGAGGATGTCAGGAGATGAGGGTGCTAATCCTATAGGAGAGGTCCCAGCAGCACAGAGGATGTCAGGAGAGGAGGGTGCTAATCCTATAGGAGAAGTCCCAGCAGCACAGAGGATGTCAGGAGAGGAGGGTGCTGATCTTTTAGGAGATGGTCCCCCTCTTCCCCCCTTATAGATGGTCCCCCTCTTCCCCCCCTTATAGATGGTCCCCCTCCCCCCCTTATACATGGTCCCCCTCTCCCCCCTCCCTTATAGATGGTCACCCTCCCCCCCTTATACATGGTCCCCCTCTTCCCCCCCCTTATAGACGGTCCCCCTCCCTTATAGATGGTCCCCCCCTTATAGATGGCCCCCCTTTATAGATGGTCCCCCTCTTTCCCCCCTCCCTTATTGATGGTCCCCCTCTTTCCCCCCTCCCTTATAGATGGTCCCCTCCCCCCCCCCCCCTATAGATGGTCCCCCTCTTCCCTCTCCCCCTCCCTTATAGATGGTCCCCCCCCCTTATAGATCGTCCCCCTCCCTTATAGATGGTCCCCCTCTTTCCCCCCTCCCTTATAGATGGTCCCCTTCCCCCCCCTATAGATAGTCCCCCTCTTCCCTCTCCCCCTCCCTTATAGATGCCCCCCCCTTATAGATGGTCCCCCTCTTTCCCCCCTCCCTTATAGATGGCCCCCCCCCTTATAGATGGTCCCCCTCTTTCCCCCCTCCCTTATAGATGGTCCCCCTCTTCCCTCTCCCTTATAGATAGTCCCCCTCTTCCCTCTCCCCCTCCCTTATAGATCGTCCCCCTCCCTTATAGATGGTCCCCCTCTTTCCCCCCTCCCTTATAGATGGTCCCCTTCCCCCCCCTATAGATAGTCCCCCTCTTCCCTCTCCCCCTCCCTTATAGATGGTTTCCCCTTATAGATCGTCCCCCTCTTTCCCCCCTCCCTTATAGATCGTCCCCCTCTTTCCCCCCTCCCTTATAGATCGTCCCTCTCTTTTCCCCCTCCCTTATAGATGGTCCCCCTCTCCCCCCCCCCCCCCCCCCTGCACAGCAGATAAAACAACAAACAGCACACAACTCACCTGCCCTCCGTTCCCCCGTCGAGCCTCTCTGGTCTTGTCCCGGCTGATGTGCGGCTGCCGGAGGTGTCCCGTCCTGTCCCCGGCAGCGCGCGCATCACAGATCTCCCCGTGTGCCTGTGGCTGTGACTTCCGGCGCACGGGGATCTCTCTGATGCGCGCGCTGCCGGGGACAGGATGGGACACCTCCGGCAGCCGCGCATCACCCGGGGGACTAAAGGCTGCATTCCCACGTTCCGTGATCCTGACTGTAGTATCAGCACGGCGCGGCTGATTTAGTACAGTGCGGCGCTTATGAATACAGTCTCCCCCGCTCACAGCATCTCATTACAGATACTGCCCGGGGGCGGGGGGGCTCCGGTACATGGTACAGTCAGTGGCGGATTATAATGTGGGCGGCCGCCGAACCGCTCATATTATAATCTGCCACTGAATGCCGCCCCCATGGTGACAGCTAGTGGCGCCGCCTGAGGCAGACGACTCAGGTCGCCTCATGATTGCGGCGCCCCTGCCTATTCTATGTAGATCCAGAGGATTGCTGATCTCTATCCCTGACTCATCCGCGAAGTTTACTCTCTGTCTATTCTACTTCTGATTGTAGACCTCATCCAAATGACCCAGACAGGTGTTTGGACAGCCAAGCAGTGGCGTAGCTATAGGGGTCGCCATGGCGACCGGGCCCCTACGCTAGGGGGGCCCGCACGGCCCCCCTTGCCACTTCCTCCTGTGCTCCCCCAATCCGGGGGGGGGGGGGGGGCGCGGCAGGGGATATGCCCCCCGGACCTCTTTCAGTTCAGTGAACTTCCGGGATGCCGGCCCCGGCCGGAAGCTCACTGATGCAGGACCGCGTTGCCGGGATTCCTCCTCGGCAGCTGACATGTCATCACGTCACATGTCAGCCGCCGTGCAGTAGAGAGGAGAAATCCGGGCGCCGCGGTCCTGCATCAGTGAGCTTCCTGCTGGGGCCGGCATCCCGGAAGCTCACTGAACTGAAGAGAAGCTGCCAGGCCTGAGGGAGATCAAGGATCCAGGTGAGGTGAGTTTATTATTTTTTTTTTTTTACATAAATGTTGCGATGTGGGGGGCTGCACAAGGGGTCTATACAGGGGGGGGGGCTGCACAAGGGGTCTATACTGGGGGGGCTGCACAAGGGGTCTATACTGGGGGGGCTGCACAAGGGGTCTATACTGGGGGGGCTGCACAAGGGGTCTATACTGGGGGGGGCTGCACAAGGGGTCTATACTGGGGGGGCTGCACAAGGGGTCTATACTGGGGGGCGGGGGCTTGGCTGCACAAGGGGTCTATACTGGGGGGCGGGCTGCACAAGGGGTCTATACTGGGGGGGGCTGCACAAGGGGGTCTATACTGGGGGGGGCTGCACAAGGGGTCTATACTGGGGGGGGATGCACAAGGGGTCTATACTGGGGGGGGCTGCACAAGGGGTCTATACTGGGGGTGGCTGCACAAGGGGTCTATACTATGAGGGGGGGCTGCACAAGGGGTCTATACTGGGGGGGGGCTGCACAAGGGGTCTATACTGGGGGTGGCTGCACAAGGGGTCTATACTATGAGGGGGGGCTGCACAAGGGGTCTATACTGGGGGGGGCTGCACAAGGGGTCTATACTGGGGGGGCTGCACAAGGGGTCTATACGGGGGGGGCTGCACAAGGGGTCTATACTATGAGGGGGCTGCACAAGGGGTCTATACTATGGGAGGAGGGCTACACAGGGGGTCTATACTATGAGAGGGTTACACAGGGGGTCTATACTGTGGGGGATCTACACAGGGGGTCTATACTGTGGGGGGGCTACACAGGGGGTCTATACTGTGGGGGGGCTGCACAAGGGGTCTATACTGGGGGGGCTGCACAAGGGGTCTATACTGGGGGGGCTGCACAAGGGGTCTATACTGGGGGGGCTGGACAAGGGGTCTATACTATGAGGGGGCTGCACAAGGGGTCTATAATATGGGAGGGGGGCTACACAGGGGGTCTATACTATGAGAGGGTTACACAGGGGGTCTATACTGTGGGGGATCTACACAGGGGGTCTATACTGTGGGGGGGCTACACAGGGGGTCTATACTGTGGGGGGGCTGCACAAGGGGTCTATACTGGGGGGGCTGCACAAGGGGTCTATACTGGGGGGGGGGCTGCACAAGGGGTCTATACTGGGGGGGCTGCACAAGGGGTCTATACTGGGGGGGCTGCACAAGGGGTCTATACTGGGGGGCTGCACAAGGGGTCTATACTGGGGGGGGCTGCACAAGGGGTCTATACTGGGGGGGGGCTGCACAAGGGGTCTATACTGGGGGGGGCTGCACAAGGTGTCTATACTGGGGGGCGGGGGCTTGGCTGCACAAGGGGTCTATACTGGGGGGGCTGCACAAAGGGTCTATACTGGGGGGGGCTGCACAAGGGGTCTATACTGGGGGTGGCTGCACAAGGGGTCTATACTATGAGGGGGGCTGCACAAGGGGTCTATACTGGGGGGGCTGCACAAGGGGTCTATACTGGGGGGGCTGCACAAGGGGTCTATACTATGAGGGGGGCTGCACAAGGGGTCTATACTATGGGAGGGGGGGCTACACAGGGGGTCTATACTATGAGAGGGTTACACAGGGGGTCTATACTGTGGGGGATCTACACAGGGGTCTATACTGTGGGGGGGCTACACAGGGGGTCTATACTGTGGGGGGCTACACAGGGGGTCTATACTGTGGAGGGCTACACAGGGGGTCTATATCTACATTATCTGTACTCAGAGATATCACTGTGTTGTCTGTGGCGTTACATAGGACTGCAGGTGACTACTACATTATCTGTACTCAGAGATATCACTGTGTTATCTGTGCTGTTACATAGGACTGCAGGTGACTACTACATGATCTGTACTCAGAGATATCACTGTGTTATCTGTGGTGTTACATAGGACTGCATGTGACATCTACTACATTATCTGTATTCAGAGGGATATCACTGTTATCTGTGGTGTTACATAGGACTGCAGGTGATATCAGGTGACTTCTCCAGGTTGCAGAAGTTCAAACTTCATCGTGCCCTGCTGATAGTTTATTATGGGAGTTTTGCAGCATTTGGCTCTTCAGGTTGCAGCACTACAACCCCCATCATATCCAACTGGCAGTTCATGATGAGAGTTGTAGTTTTTCAGCTGTAGAGTCAAAGATTGGAATACAATGGTTAGACAATGACACAGTACAGTCCATTAATTATAGGGGGCAGTAGTGCAGTACATGAGGTGGAGGCAGTGACAGGGCATTAGAACATGGTGGCACATTAGAGTAATTGGATATAACGTTAGATAGGACTTTGCCTGATCGGGGGGAGATGGGGGGCCCCAAGCTAACATTTTGCACCAGGGCCCATCAACCTTTAGCTACGCCCCTGCAGCCAAGTAATGTAATACTCCAACTACTGGCAGGGGCTCCGGCTGCATCATGGTACCTGCTGACTTGGAGTAGGGTGTTCCCAACCAGTTAAAGCTATTGCAATGCAGCGGGAGTTCCCATAGACAGTCGTACGTTTAGTTAGCAGGGGGATTAAAACAGAACATGTACTTTTCACCTAACTTGTTGGCTCATTACACAAAGTCAAATAAGACAAGTGTTCTGTTAAGGAAGACATATATCTGTCACACAGATGTGCCGGTGTGGATTCTGTGTCTAGTCATTACGGCATTTCCTCTGCTAACTGGAGACATGGTACAGGGACAGATAACTCACTCACCTTTCCTCATAGTTCTGCATCAGGACAGGTGCTCTATGGAAATACAATCATTTATTTATAGAGAGTTTTATCTATTATTGTAGAACATATACAGAGGAAGATATTGGTAGAGATATATAGATTAGATAGATAGACAGACAGACAGACAGACAGATATATATATGATAAATAGATAGATAGATAGATAGATAGATAGATAGATAGAAAGATAGTAGTATTAGAAAGAAATAGTAATGGGATTCACTATTTAGCACCGTGACTCTGGCTCCTGTGGAAAGAGTAAATATAGGCAGCACTCCAGATAATTTCAGCAAAGCCCCCACTTAATTTACAATATTTGGTGCAGCAATGGGTCAATGAAATGCCAACTTTACTTCAGTGAAATCATCTGGAGTGCTGCCCACTTTTTTCTGTTTGTGGATATAAGAGGAGGGAACACTGGCATCATCCTAAGGAAAGGTAATGGGGTCAGCCAGAGTTAAGGACCCTTATCAGGCACATAGGCTACCTCTTTGGTGTGCACATATACAATGTGTTCCTTTATTATTAAAGTGATATTCTATTACCTTCCTGTCCTCCTATAGCAGAATACATAGAATATAGCTAGGCTAGAACTATAGGTTTGGTTAATAGAAAAATCTATCCACATCTATCTATCTATCTATCTATCTATCTATCTATCTATCTATCTATCTATCTATCTATCTATCTCTCATAATTATCTTTCTATCTTCTCATTTATCTATCTACTTATCCACGTACTATCTATCCTTCTATCTATCTCCTATCTATGGGCCCTATTACACCAACAGATTATCTGACAGATTTTTTTTAAACCAAAACCAGGAATGGATTTAGAAAGAGGAGAAATCTCAGTCTCTGTTTATAGTCCATTCCTGGCTCTGGCTCAAAAATCTGTCAGATAATCTGTTGGTGTAATAGGGCCCTAAGTTTTATTTATCTACTAATCCACATACTATGTTTACTCATATCTATCTACTATATATTTATTATCTATGTATTTTACATTTTTATGATATTTACATATTATAAATCAAAGTAGATTTATATTTTTGGTTTCTATTAGATTTGTATTTTTGTCCGGTTGCATTGTTATTATCTATAGCCTTATACCCCATTCATTTACTCTTTTCATTGCAAAGATACAAGTTTACATTATGTAATTCATACAAAAAAAAGTCCTACATATGGTCCTCTTGGAAGGACAATGATTTCTTCTAGGCTTCCCTGTCATGGTACATACAGCTGTTGAACTAGATGGTATCTTGATTTTTCCTATACAGAACCCTGTGTTGTTCTACCATTCACACAAGTAGCTCCTGGCAGCCCGTATTTACAAAGCTGTCTCTGTGCAGGGTAGCCGCGAGTGTGAGCTTGATTGTTTGAGTCCTCACTAATAAAAGGAAATGAACCTTTGACTCTGATCAACTGCAGGGATTTTTTAAACATTGAAGACAGATGTGTTATATGAAGTTCATGAAGTTAATAGGGACGACAAACAATATAAAAATTTAATTTTTCACAAAATGTGAAAATCTGCTTTTCTACAAAAATAGAGACTTCTGAAGATTTGGTTATTGCATTGATCTGATTCTCATAACAATTACCATGTTAGTTAGATTTTTAGTCTTCCTTATGTGTTAAAGGTAATCTCTCATATTGAAAATACAGGCCAATTTGCAGGGATACATATATATATATATATATATATATATATATATATATATATATATATATATAAGCATTCAGCGTGAACTGTTATTTATTCAATAAAATCCTTGCTCATTAGGGGCTTTGGAGTCCAGTGGGTGGTCCTAATCAGTGATTGACAGGTATAACTAGGGCTGTATTACCATCTGCTGCTGCCCCCGGCACTACACCTGCCGACGCCCCATCTTCTTTCACCAATTTACATCATGATTTTCTAGTTTCTGAACATCATTGTGATATCTGATCAGTCTTAGGCAGCGTTCCCACATTTACTGTACGTCACCACATGCAGCCGAAACCAGACCCTCATGCTGTAACCAATAGGTGTATGGCCACTAATCCTGGTAATAGCACTTGACTACTGAGGAAGAGATGGGAGCGTAGTTTCGTCCACCTGCATTCCTCTACATGTAGGCGTCACATCAGATAACACCACCATACTAGACCTGACCAATTTTACCATACAACCCCCTCCCCCCCCCCTCAAAAAGACACTAGATTTACTGACAAGTATGAACTGGAGGTGAGAAACTTTTAAAAAAAGCTGTTTCCTTCCCCCTGCTCCCTGGTGCTGCCCCCCCTAAAAGATCCTGCCCTAGGCACTGGAGCATGGGTGCCTAATGGTAAATACAGCCCTGGGTATACTCACTTATGAAGGGAATGCTGTTAATGAGTAGCCCACCAGCCCGCTAATCATAGAAATAGCTGTGATTTCAATGAATGAAATACATTTTCCCCACAAAATTTTTCAATCTGTCTGGCTTAGCCCGCTCTATAGTATGATCAGGGTTGAAACAAAGGGTAGGCCAGGTCTGCACCCACCTAGGGTGTTACTGCCTAACTACCCTAAGGGGGACACAATTGCTGATGATAACTAGAGAGCAGAAAAGAGAAAGAGGGGACGGGCATATGTCTACTGAGGGCACATAATTACATACATATCTACACCTATCTACCTATGGGGGGCCATCTGGCTACCTACAGGTGATAACTACCTTTTTAAGGAGGAACCTATCTACCTACTAGGGAAAATACCTACTGGGGGCACTAGATACCTACTGGGAGAAACCTATGTAACTGCTGGGGGCTTATACCTACTGGGTGGACAAATCTACGTAATTTGAGGAGGAGGCAACTACCTACTGACAGTGGCTATCTACCTACTAAGGTGGGGCACTTGGCTACTTGCTGGGGGTAACTACATATTGGGGAGTACCTATTTACATACTGGGGGGGCACATACCTAAAAGAGGCACCTAAATACCAAGAAGGACATATTAATGGATTCTATAGATATAATTTGTGGATGGCATAAGTTGTCATGGTGTTCTGGGCCAGACGGAGAAGAAAAGGAAAGAGAATGTCTACTTTTAGAAAAGACCCCCTTGTGGGTTGCTGGATGTAGCAATACCTAATCACTTATACAGTCTGCAGAGTCTGGGTATCTGTAAATGGTAACTGTATGGGGTAATATCGATCCGTGTGCTGTACTGTGCTCCACAACAGTATTAAAGTAATATGGTATTATACGATCATGATGTGGCGGTATTATTTGGCCCTTGTATAATGGTTATATTGGTATCATTGGTCTTGATATACAGTTTTTTCTTGTAATCGAATGTGGTATTATTCAGTCACTATATGGCGGTCATGGTAGGGCTGGATTATGTGCCCCTTGCCCTATTGACATTATTTAGAATCTCATCTTCTATCTATCTATATCTTTCCATCTTCTCTATCTATCTATCTATCTATCTATCATCTATTTATCTGCTATCATCTATCTATCTATCTATCTATCTCTTTGCATCTTCTCTATCTATCTATCTATCTATCTATCTATCTCTTTGCATCTTCTCTATCTATCTATCTATCTATCTATCTATCTATCTATCTATCAATCATCTATTTATCTGCTATCTATCTATCTATCTATCTATCTATCTATCTATCTATCTCTTTGCATCTTCTATATCTATCTATCTATCTATCTATCTATCCATCTAGCCATATCTATCTCTTTTGCTCTCCCTTCATAAACACAACATAGCGATTGTTGCTATACACTGTCAGGGTGAGGTATAAAATACATTTATAGTCACTGGAGATTTATCAAGTGAAACTGGCTCAGTTGCCCCTAGCAACCAATCAGATTCCACCTTTCATTTTCCAGAGTCTGTGAGGAATGAAAGGTGGAATCTGATTGGTTGCTAGGGGCAACTGAGCCAGTTTCACTTTACACCATGTTTGATAAATCTCCCCCATGGTGTACTTGGGTTATCGGTATCTTTGGGGTAGTGGTAAAAAGTTGAGCAATGTTAATGACATACTGTATAACTGTAGCCTGCAGGGCTGAAAACATGATAGTCCATTCAGTTCCACCTATTATCCTTTAATGTTTCAGAAGAAATCAAAAACTCCCATCTTCTCATCTTTGGGGCAAACATCCCTTCCTGACTCTAGATCTGGAATATAGAATAAATTCCTTGGTCAACGACCTTCTTAACCTGTACCTATAACCTGTAATAGTATCACACACCAGAAATGTATACAGGCCCAGTGTTGGTGAGGAGACCATGAGAACTTCCTCTGTTAGAGAGCTCCATTCTCCAGCTGCTTCATCTTGGTTCTATCAGACCACTTGTTAAAATAACAGCTGGTTTCAATAACTGGGAACTGGGAATAACTGTTTGCCATTGGTCCTGATTCATCTGCATCCTCATCCTTAGGACATGGATACAACTGAATAATCGGGTGCTAACCAGTAGATACTAGAGTCCCTGCTTATATAATGCATCAGCCAGTGTCGGACTGGGGTGTCTGGGGCCCACCAGAGGAAATGATCCTGGGGGCCCACCACTGAGAAAGAACATGTCAGTCAGTGTTTCTGCAGGTTCTAAAGCTGGGGGCTCAGCGGAGAATCTTCCGGTCCTCTGGTGGGCCAGTCCGACACTGCAGACAGCATGATGGTCCTTTGTGGCCTCTGTCTGCCCCACTGGTCTGCCCCACTTTCCTCTGTCTGCCCCACTGGTCTGCCCCACTTTCCTCTGTCTGCCCCACTGGTCTGCCCCACTTTCCTCTGTCTGCCCCACTGGTCTGCGCCACTTTCCTCTGTCTGCCCCACTGGTCTGCCCCACTTTCCTCTGTGTGCCCCACTGGTCTGCCCCACTTTCCTCTGTCTGCCCCACTGGTCTGCCCCACTTTCCTCTGTCTGCCCCACTGGTCTGCCCCACTTTCCTCTGTCTGCCCCACTGGTCTGCCCCACTTTCCTCTGTCTGCCCCACTTTCCTCTGTCTGCCCCACTGGTCTGCCCCACTTTCCACCCCATTTGAGGTGGAAAAAAGACACCAAGGACAATCCCTATAGCACTTTGGCAGCATTACACCTCCCGCACCACGGCCGGCCTGTCAGAAGAGGCCAGATTGCCATTTCCTGATGACAGCATGGGCAGCAGTACAGGTAAAGATTTTGGGTAGGGAGTAGTGTTGAGTGGATTTCTTCAGGTTTGGCAACGTTCCCCGAACTCTCTCAGTCTCTAGAGAAGTTGGATGCCCTAGGAAGTCGTGGAAAACATGGACACAGCCATAGACCATTGACTGTGTCTGTGTTTTCCTAGCAGCCCTGGGGCAGCATCCAACTTCTCCAGTTCAGCAACGTTCTCCGAACCCAAGCGCTCGGCATTTGACTCCCGGTCTTTGGAGTAGTTGGATGCCCTGGGAAGTCGTGGAAATCATGGATACAGCCATAGGCCATAGGCTATGTCCATGTTTTCCTGGCAGCCTTAGGGCAGCATCCAACTTCTCTAGATGCTGGGAGGCAAATGCCGAGTGTTTGGCTTTGGAAAACGTTGCTAAACCCGAACAGTTCCGCAAGTGCGCTCAACACTAGTAGGGAGCATTATTTTAATCTTGGGCGGCATGGAAAAATTCTGTCTCTTTAAGGGACAAATTTGATTGTCTTGAGGGCCCACAGTATGATAGAGATATTCAGGGGTCCAGTATGTGACAATGTTATAGAGTTGCAATGTGCTGCTCTATGAGAAGCTTGTTTCATTATGGTGAATGAGTATTTACTGTGAAAGTAAGGAGCCAAAGACATACAGGAGGCAATGTACCTCCAAGCCTTAATGGCTGTCTGGGCCTAATGGAAATAAAAAAAAAAAAGGAAAGAGAATGTCGACAATAAGTGAAAACGTTAGATTTGAATTACCGGGTGTAAATATTTATAAATACATCATGACCATATTTATTTGTATGATCCGATGTGGTAACATTCTTGTTTGTGAAACAACATCTCCAAGTCATAGTGAGAGCTGTATATATATATATATAGCATGCATGACCTAGGCTTAGAAATTAGTCTGTTTGATTGATTAGTCTGATTGAGTGGAAATAATTCTCTACGGTACACAACCCTGCGGGCATCCTGTACTCCAAGTAGGACCTCTAAAAGGGGTTGTTCACCTCATTTTTTTTCTTTTAAATCAACTGGGGTCACAAAGTTATACAGATTTGTAATTTACTTCTATTAGAAAATCTCCAGTCTTCTAGTACTTATCAGTTGCTGTATGTCCTGCAGGAGGTGTCTGACACATTGCTCTCTGCTGCCACCTCTGTCCATGTCAGGAACTGTCCAGAGCAGGAGAGGCTTCCTATGGGGATTTGCTACTGCTCTGGACAGTTCCTGACATGGACAGAGGTGGCAGCAGAAAGCACTGTGTCAGACTGGAAAGAATACACCACTTCCTGCAGGACATACAGCAGCTGATAAGTACTGGGAGATTTTTTAATTAGATCCAAATTAAAATATTTTTTCTCTTTTATGATCATTCAAATAAACCAATAGAGACCAATATTAATGTATAGGATATTATCATAAAATACAGTTATGAATAGAGTTGACCTGAGATAGTACATTTGCCATGGAATCGCAGTGACATCTAGTCAACCCGGTGGCTGGCTGCAGAGCGTGGTGAAAGGCACAGGGATTTAATGGCACGGCTACAGACCTGCCAGATGTCTTCAGCTATGATATATTTTTTAAAACTAAAATGGGTGAGTAGTCCGAGTATAAGACAAGAAAAGAAAACATTCTACAAGTCATCTACCAGCATGGAGTAAGAGTGGGGTTTCCTCTAGGATCATGACAAAATGGATGGCAAACATTCAAATGTCAAAATCTGACTCTGGGCACCAGCTAAGCATATACATTAGAGTCTATGTTAAATCTAACTACTGTGCATATATTAGCTCTCCTATTTCACATTACCACAAGGACTCACATACATAAGATTGAATGCAATGGGAATAGAAAAACCTGGTCAAGATCTCTCCTATTGCTTTAGGTCCAAATATATATTGAGCTATTGGACCATTCAACAGTCTAAAGTTTAGACTCTAAACAGTATCTACCTTACCTATCTTTGGTAACAATGTTTAGCATATTTTGAGATACATGATGTCTTCTCTGGAGATGAGGGAACCGAACCTGACCAACCCAGATTCGTTTCGAACTTTGCAAAAAATTTCTGCAAAGTTTGGAGGGATTCGGCAAGATGGCTCATGTAAAAAAACATAACAAAAAAACAACAACATGTTCTCCCTTGTTCGCGGTCCCTTGGTGTCTCCTGGTGTCTCCTGGTGGCTCTCTGGTCCCGTCCTGTCGTCTTCTGTGGTGAAGGCTCGCTCATCCAATCACAGGCTGACTCAGATGGGGCAGCACCATGGCCTGTGATTGGCTGAGCGGGCTGTCACTCTTAAGGCAAGAGTGACAGCCTGCTTAGCCAATCACAAGTTGCTGTGCTCTTCCGTCCTAATCAACCTGTGATTGGCTGGATGGGCTGACACTGCCACTCAGCCAATCACAGGCTGTTCAGGACAGGAGACTGTGATTGGCTGAGCGAGTTTAGCCAGGCACAGGCTGACTAGGACAGGGCAGCACCGCGGCCTGTGATTGGCTGAGCGGGCCTTCACCATGCAAGACATTAGGATGGGATTGGAGAAGAAGGTCCCTTCAAGAGTGTGGACATGTAAGCATAAGGAACGTCCTTTAGATACCGCATTAAAACCGCTAAAAACCTGCAGTCATTTAGCTATTTTAATGCGGTTAGTTAAAGTTCGGTTCGGTACGAACCCGAACTTTCCATTAAAGTTCAGCAAACCTGCCGAACCGAACTATCATCTCTAGTCTCCGATCACATTGCAACCAAAATCCAATGGATTGACATTTGGAATCTACCAATTTCAGGTCCTATTACATTATTAAGGTCAAGGCTCTATGTAGCCAGTTCTTCTCCACCACACTCCCCTTCCATGCCTTTATGGACCTTTCTTTGTGCTCTTGGGTACAGTCCTACTGGAACAGGAATGGGCCAAACCCAAAGTGTTCCCACAAATATGGAAACTTATTGTCTACAATGTCTTGGTATGATGAAGAACTAAGATATCCCCTTACTGGAATGAAGAGGTTTAGGCTGACCACTAAAAAAACAAGCCTATGGCATTGTCCTTCTTTCCTCAAACCTTACAGCTGGCACAATGCAGTCAGGCAGGTAAGGTTTAACTGGCATTCACCAAACTATGGTGCTTTACACCTCTCCATCAGATGCTTTACACCTCTCTGATCAGATACTTGGCACTAAACTTGCATGCAGCTGCTCAGCCATGGAAATCCATCTCTCTCTCTCCATTTAGTACCAAATATGTATGTCTACTTATGACTACTACTCCTATTATGGTACTCTCTTGGACCAGTTCAACCCTGCATGTAGCGCCTTGTAGGAAATAGCTTTATTAATTGTATTATACGTTTGGAGACCTACTGTACTTAATATTATTCTTGCGATTCACTTTGAATGAATCGGGACATGTATGGTAAGCAATATTCTATGAGCTTTATGTATTGATACATTCATTGTTCCATTTATTGACTTTTCACCTATCATCTATAGCGCCCTGCCTTCACATTGGAGTCAGCAAGTCTTACACTGGTCTTTTGTGCAGGAATTGAAAGGCTTCTGTATAAGTACGACTGACATGCCAAAAATAAAAACCTTTTGTAGATTTGAATAATCCTACAAAAAAGTCCCTGTTGTAGAGGCTGTCGGGTATGTTTGTGCATTGCGTTGGGGTCAGGAAATGGACAAACAAGCATTTACTCTTACAGGACCTCAAACAAGGATTCCATACCACTGATTGTTTGCCTTGTCTGTAGGTAATCCCTTCGCTTTGGTGTCCATCAAATGCTCCAAGAACACACATGACCTTTCCGAGGATTTTTGGGGCCATATTGCTGGGTCACTGCTGCCAATAATATGTTAGCAAAGACCATTTTAGAAGCTGTTTGGTTTTGTAGATGTGAATACTAAATAAGTAATTCCTAAGGAGAACAAGTTGCCTTATCCAAGGTTTCAGTGCCCAATGGAGACAGCACTGGGTACTTAGTAGAGATGAGCAAATTTCGAGCATGCTCCAGTTCCTCCACACCTGAACTCTCGGCATTTGACTATCATTTGGCTAAAGAAGTTAGCTGCCTGGAAAACATAAGCTGTATCCTTGTTTTCCAGGAGTCCCTAGGGCTGCATGAGACTTCTTCAGCCTGGTAACCAATGCTAAGAGTTCGGGTTTGGATGAACCTGAGCATGCTTGAGGTTTGCTCATCTCTAGTACTTATCCATCTAGAATCATGGCATAGTATGCAGTAGTGCACATAGGGGGAGATTTATCAAACATGGTGTAAAGTGAACCAATCAGATTCCACCTTTCATTTTCCAAAGAGTCTGTGAGGAATGAGCCAGTTTCACTTTACACCATGTTTGATAAATCTCCCCCTATGTTTGATAAATCTCCCCCCATAGTGTCTTGAATGCTGGACAAGACCAAGACCTAGTGTGGTGTCTACAAGACTTGTAGGGTAGCCTTTGAGTGACAGGTAAGTTCAGGGTAAAGGTTAAGTATATAGAGGGGTCTAGTTGTTGCTGTTAAGACTTCTAGCTCAAAGGTGGTGGTTGAGGTATATGGTTCCAAGAAGACCAGGCAAGGTTGGTAGGGATTTGTTTTTTTAAGGGGAATCAAGTTTAAGATGTGAAACTTGCTGGTAATCTAAGGGGTGCCCCTGGGATTGGGGTAAGAAGATCTTCTGGCAGGGTTATAGGTGCACCAGGTTTAGGGGTTCCTATATAATAAGAACTTCAGGAAGAATCTGGGGGCCTTAGTTGTAGTTACTCCAGACAATGGGGAGTAGACTTCTCAGCCCACAACTAAATGAATTTGGGGTGTCTGCCTAGGTTAAGGTGTTTGCTCGGGAGTCTGAGTGTAGGCTTCTTCATCCTGCATTAGAGGTTGCTCTGGTATATGAATTTATTTAGTAGACCTGGTTTAGGGTCTAAATTAAGTTTGTGACAGAAACTGTGCAATGGTCAGGATTAGAGATGAGCGAACCTGGAGCATGCTCAAGTCGATCCGAACCCGAACTTTCGGTATTTGATTAGCGGTGGCTGCTGAAGTTGGATAAAGCCCTAAGGCTATGTGGAAAACATGGATATAGTCATTGGCTGTATCCATGTTTTCCAGACAACCTTAGAGCTTTATCCAACTTCAGCAGCCCCAGCTAATCAAATACCGAACGTTCGGGTTCGGATCGACTGGAACCCGGTTCGCTCATCTCTAGTCAGGATAGTTGGTCACAGAGGTCTAGATACGGTGGATAAGAAAGGAGAAGAGGACATCTACAATCTGAGATAATACCGCCTGTCAGATTTTGTAAGTAGATCAGCCTGGGTAGATCCACAGCTTAAAGGGTTATGCAAGATTGAAAACAAAAACAACACATAGCCGTTTTCTTCCAAAATCAGCACCACAGCTATCCTCAGGTTGTGTCTGGTATTAAAACTCAGCTCCATTCATGTCAATGGAACTGAGCTCCAATACCATACGGAAACTGAGAACAAGAGTGTTGCTGCTTCTGGAAGAAAGCAGCCATGTTTTTCTAATCTTGGAGAACCCCCTTAAAGGGGTTATCCAGCACTATAAAAAATGGCTACTGTTCCCCCTCTCTTGTTTCCAGATTGGGTGGGGTTTTAAACTCAGTCCCATTGAAGTAAATGGAGCTTAATTGCAAACTACACCGGAACTGGAGGCAATAGAGGGGAAAAAGTGGCCATGTTTTTGTAGCACTGGATAACCCCTTTAATGTCTGATCAGCACAATGACAACACCCAGTACTTCCACCAATTGGTTGTTTGGCATTGTCATAGTTCCAGCGTACAGGCAGGCGGCTCCGTCCATTGCGTAGTGATGGCACCATGTTCCATTAAAGTGAATGGGAGCTGAACTACAGTAGCCCAATGCCACCAGTACACAGTAAATGGAACCATCTGCTTCCGACCCTATTTATTGTGTAGGGCTGTTGGGTAGTGGGGGCATCTGGCATCGTTCTTATACCCTATACTAATAATATCACAAAATGTGAAAATCCATAAGAAAATCAAAGTAAAACACCTAAACAGAGTAATAACTATTTGGAGTAATAATACATTCATCACATCAATGGACCTCTCATACGTTACAAAGCCAACCTGTCGAGCAATCTGTCTTCATCTTTCACTGCCATTTATACAGAGGATTACTTTACTCCTATGTCCAATTAAACACTTCATTATTCACTATTCATGAAATATTAACCTGCCCCGGGACTTACGCTGCTAATATACATCCTTTTCAAATGATAATTTGTCTTTCAAGACTTCACATAAGTATTCTTACTACTCCATTAGGACTGGAAGCCTGGGGGATGTGAAATGGAAAGATTGTTGTCAGCCATTGCATATAGGTTTAGCTGACAAGAAAGAAATGTTTGTTTTGCTAGAATCTGTATATATATATTTTTTTATAGTGAATGGAGACTAATAGAATGTGTTATTACAGCGAAAATCCCAGTCCTTTTTGTGTAGTCTAAGCTGTAATGTCTTAAAGGTGCCAACTCATATGAGGGCACTCTCATAATTAGCTGAGTGAGGGATTAAGCTGACTGCTTTAGTGGGTGCTAAGACTTTTTTTTAAATATGGTATATCCAAGCAGGGGCATAGCAAGGGGGGGAGTGGCTAGCAAGGGGGGGGGGGCAGCTGTCCCAGGCACAGGGCTGAGGGGGCGCCATCAGGCTAAGTGAGTGAAAGATCTACTCACCCATCCATGTGCTCCCTGACTACTGCGCTCAGCACTTTAACTACAAAGCACTACACGGCTGCCATTTAATGGCAAATAACGGCTGTTGTTTCAAAACAACGTCCACCGTTTTAAAGTAATGGCAATTATTTGCCATTAAATGACAGCCATCCGTTTTTTTTCAATCAACTCCTGGTTTTGGTTGTGAAATACTGACCAATATACTGTGTGCAGCACATTGATGTGGGCGCTGACTGTGAGTGTAGCAGGAGCTGTCCCCTACACTGAGGAGAGGGTGGTGCGGCATTGTTCTCCCTCAATTCCTCTCAATTAGCTGGTGAGCGTGGGCCACAGCGCCCTCTATAGTCTAAACAATTAAGATAGAGAGAGATAGAGAGATAATCATTAGGAAGCAGTCAAACTGATCGAATTGCTCTTGAAGAGTTTTAAAAGAGAAGTCCGTCGATTTCTAAAATCTGGCAGCCGGCAGGGGTAGGAGGGAATTAGATTCCAAGTATGAACCTCTCCCTGTGCCTGCGGTGAGCTGCAGGACCGGCCTCAGGATCTCCGGTGCTAACACGTCACAACAGACACTGATTGGCTGAGCGGCCAGTCCATCAGCCGGGACAGGCCTCGGGGGAAAATGCCTTCCGGCGGGGGTCCTGAGGCCGGTCCCACCGCTCACCGCAGGCCCAAGGAGAGGTAAGTTCCTACTTGTAATCAAATTCCCCTCTGCCCCTGCCAGCTGCAGGATTATAAAAATCGTAGGACTACTCCTTTAAAACTTTTTCTTTCTCCCGGTATCAATGGATAAGTGTAGCTATAAATAGGTATCTGCCCACCCAAAAATTGCAAATGACACCAAAAGAGAAGTCAACAAACTTCCTACAAATGTATCTTGTCACTTCTCCCAAATCTTCTATTTATTAGTCATTGCTTGTTTGCGGAGCGGTGCTCTTTTTCAGCACTATTTACAGAGTACACAGTGGGAAATATTTTGTTTGTTTTTTATATAAAATGTTCTTTTTATATTAATAATTTGAGACGTAGGGAACATACATAAGACAGAACTCCTACTGACAGGCTGGACATCAGTAGGTTTTACATGATATTAGGTGATTGTGAGTAAGAAAAATTATCATAAAAGATTAAGCATGTTTAATTAAAAAAATAAAGGGGTTGTTTAGACTTAGAAAAACATGTCTGCTTTCTTCCAAAAACAGCTACTCTCCTGTCCTCAGTTTGGGTGTGGATTTTGCAGCTCAATTCTGTTGAAGTGAATGGAGCTGAATTGCAATACCACACACAACCAGGGGTGGTGCTGTTTTTGCAAGAAAGTAGGTTTAACCGTTTTTAATGATTTGTCAAGTGACAAACCATAAAGTACCTGTCATTAAAAATAATTTTTGACATGTCATCGGGGATGACAAAAACTTATTGATCATAGTGGGTCTCACTCAGGGCCGGCGTCAGCACAAGGCTTACCTGGGCAAGTGCCGGGGCCCACAACATCTCTAGGGGCCCAGAGAGGGAGAGGGGCCCGGTTTTCTGATGTTCAGCCTGCTCACTGCAGTGCAGGGTGAGGGGATCAGAAGACACAGGAGACAAAGCAGGACCTGCACAGAGAGAGAAAAGGGATAAGGACCTGATCACATGACCTAAAGGTCCTCAACCTTACAGTGTGGAGAGCGCATACGAAAGAGAGGAAGAGGGAGAAGACTGAGCTGTAACTGCTGTGTGTCAGTGTCTGAATGTGTCAGTGTCAGTGTCTATGTCAATAATGTATGTTTGTACATGTTAGTGGTGTCTCATGTTATTGTGCATAGTGTGTAAATGAGGGGCCCGCTGAGGCTCTGTCGCCCATGGGCCCGCAAAAACCTGGAGCCGGCCCTGGTATCACTGCTGAGATCCACTGTGATCAGGAGATGTAGCCAGAGAGAAAGCGAAGCGGCCATGTGATCCACTCCTTGGCTGTATCTCCTGATCAGTTAGCCAGCAGCCAGGAAGTGGATTGAAGTGCCGCTTAGCTCTCTCCCACCGGCTATATCTCCTGATCATAGCGGGTCTCAGCACCGTCTCTACCAATCCATGGATTCCTATGGATCCAGACTATAGGCTGTGGACATATAAAAAGGACTGGAAGGTATCACAAAAGTTAATGCAGACATAGAATTGAATGAACGCATCAATATTTGGAAAAAAGGGAGGTTTTCATATATAATTCATCTGGCAATGTATCTACATTGGTTGAAGAGATAACAATTAAAGGGGTACTCTGGTGAAAAACAATTGTTTTCAAATCAATTGGTGTTAAAAAGTTTTACAGATTTGTAATTTACCTCTATTTAAAAATCTCAAGTCTTACAGTACTTATCAGCTGTTGTATGTCCTGCAGGAAGTGGTGTATTCTTTCTAGTCTGACACAGTGCTCTCTGTGGCCACCTCTGTCCATGTCAGGAACTGTCCAGAGCTGTAGCAAATCCCCATTGAATACTACTACTGCTTTGGACAGTTCCTGACATGGACACATGGACACAGGTGGCAGCAGAGAGCACTGTGTCAGACTGAAGAGAATACACCACATCCTGTAGGATATACAGCAGCTGATAAGTAATGGAAGACTTGAGATTTTAAAATAGTTTTTGTTTTTTAGATTTTTATTTTTTGTTGAATGTTGGAGCAAGATCCTTATGTGATATAGGATTTTTACTTTAATCAACAATATGTCCAGGTTTCCCTGACACTGGGTAGTCTTATATTTTAATCGCTTAATACCAGACATACCATATTGTTATTGTAAAGCTGGTTAGTTGTCAAGAATAACCTCCTCCCCTGTAGAATGTAACACATTCGCTCTCGGCCAATACAAATAATTGGGATTGCGGCTTTAGTTTAAATAACTTTAGCCTTGGAGAATGTACTCCTGAGGATTAGAGACAATCATAGTATCGTATGGTAGGAGAAGAAAAACAGCTTGTCAATAGAAAAACTGAGAAGGGGTCATTTAAATGGTCAGGGTCAAGGCTGGGAATTTTCATTCTCCACTTTCACAATAATTTGTTAACTCCGTTTTCTCAATGAAATTCATAAATAAAGAATAGCCATGGTTTCTAAATATATATACTGTGTTTCCCCCAAAATGAGACAGTCTCCTAAAATAAGGCACCCCAACTAGCCTAAAGTAAAGCATACCTCCCGAAAGTAAGGACCCCCCCCCCCTACCCCCCCCCGGAAAGTAAGGCCACCCACTGCTACCTGCCACCCTCTGGGAGTCACCTAATCCTTGACCTAAATTGACCTTCACAGCCTGTGCCGCAGGCATACTGGTCCATGGCCCCCCCATCCTGCCGCACATCCAGACACACGTTGGTGGTCACCTAAAGCATGTTCCACCCTGGTCCCGCTGCTGGTCATTCTGAGGACGATGGTGAGTATTACAGGGGGTCGGGAAATAAGACATGCTCTGAAAAAATAAGACATAGCGCCTCTTTGAGAGCACAATGTCGATGGTGTACAGCTATCTCATGTTCTCTATTTCAGGGGACAGGACCAGAGTTGGGCTGTTTGCCAGCAGTAGTCATACATGCACTTCACTTCCCTTACTTCTCTGGCCAATCACAGGACAAGACTTTGAAACTTATTTCTAGAAAAAAAAGCAATTTGGTACCCATAGTCTGGATGGGTCTGTTGCCACTCAACACAAAGCAGGTACCAACATCACACCTGCGTGCTGGGCAAGCACTGGCATCATGACAATACCATCTTTGGCTGAGCTGGACAACAACACCTATACCTGTACCTCACCACATCAGGATACATGGAACAGCAATAAACGGATAACACTCAGTAACACAAGCAACCAACAGCGCTCAGGCAGGGAGGAACAGCCCAGATGATCTAATGATTGGATGGCCCCTCCCAATGCTCCCCTCTCGTTGTCAGAGAACGAATATCATGCCAGTAAAAAGGCCTTTACTTTCTCAGTTCTTGTGACTGACTGTGTTCCTACCATGGCCAGTATATAATTGTTCAATGTTAACAAGACACCACACCCCAGTTTACTGCATCCATATCCTCTGGTGTCATCTCCTCCAAAATATTGAATGCTTACACACATGGAATCCTATATTGTGGTGTCCCACCTTTGGTACTGTCTGGAGCACCAGAGTAAGTCAATCTTTCAGGTTCACAAGTGGGAGATGTAGTACTGTGTTTTCCCCACAAGGTGTTACCACTGTTTTTGTTTCTCCTATGCACAGCTGAAGCCAAGGGTAAACTGTTTTCTACTACGTGTTTGTGTGCTGACCAGTGACGGTTGCTCTTTCTTCTAACCTCTCTCTTTTTCTCTCTCTTACACACACTCAATCCCACCACTCACAGGAGGGTTTAGATTAACCCCTGTAGGAGGAGTTAGTTTTTAGTGGAGGAAGTGAGGACAGTCTAGACTTAGTTTCCAGAGTGGGAGGACTAAAACAAACTAGTTCCTGCAGAAGTTAAGCTGGGGCCTGGCTTAGCCAGGCCCCCTTGACAGGGACCAAAGATGCTGCAAAATACTTTCTTTATGCAAACAGTTAAAACAACTATGCAATGCTAAGCTCCCCATAGGGGAGAGAAGCCACCTAGTATAACCCTAGCCCACACCAGGAACCTCTCTAAGCAGTGCAGGGAAGTCTCCTGAAACAAGAGGAACTGACCCCAGTAGGACAAAGGGAAAACGTCTATGTATCCTACAGCACAGCGCAGTACAACTAGAAAGTCTCGGCAACCTGCTACACCCAGATAACCGACGACTGGGGCTTGTATTACCCACCTAGGACAGGTATCTCGCAACTAGGGGACATAAGACGGTTCAGAGCCACAACTGGCATCCATGAGTATGAGTATCTTCTTATCTCTACCTCTACACCTGTTTCACCAGAGAATAGGCTCCTCTGGCAACTCCTCTCCTCTTCCTTCTTTCTACATAGCACCTACTTTTACAAGCACTGGTTCTACCTCACTGTCAGCCACAACATTTTCAAGTCAGGATTTGTACTGCTGTTTCACCTGTACTGTTAAACTCAAGTCTTTTTTAGTGTTCTATTTTTGTCTAAACACACTGGACACCCGCACCCACACACACCACCATACACTTGGGTTATCTCCCCGTTCTGCGAGTGGCGGTACCAACTACCTGAGTGGGTCTACTACCACTCCAGTTTACCGTGACAAGTGCCCAAGTGACCTTCAACACTCCCAGAGGTTACCGACCATTGGGGACAGTAAACCGGTCAAAGCAGGTACCTGTACAATAAAAACACTTGATAATCAGTTATCACAGAAGTGGCCAAGTATCACAAATTACAGAGAAGCCAAGAGAAGAAACTCTGGTGTCTCTACTAGAGTTGCACGAATTACGAGCACACTCGGGTTCATCTGAACCCAAACGCTCTGAATCTGATTACCGGTGGCTGAAGAAGTTGGATGGAGCTCTAGAGAGTCGGGGAAAACATGGATACAGTCTATGGCCTATGACTATATCCACATTTCCCAGGCAGCCATAGGGCTGCATCCAACTTCTTCAGCCACTGGTAATCAAATGCAGAATGTTTGAGTTGAGAGGAACCTAAGTGTGCTCAATATTTACTCATCCCTAGTCTCTACGAAACAGTAATTTATTTAATAAAGTGTTAGATATTCTATAGTTTATTTAAATATTTTATTCCCCAGTCAATTAGAATAAACCGGAGAGCTTTCAATTGCCAGGATTGCCAGCAATGATATTTGGTGTCTTGTCTCTGCACTTGGCCCTCACAACTCTATTGTTTCCTTAGAGTGTCCTTATGTACCCTCATATATCCTTTCTCTGTCATGCCAGCTAATCCCAATTGACTTACCACTGATGCCAATAGTACAAGTAGTTGCTTTCAGCAAAAAGTCATAAATCCCTTTGTAAGTGAAGCCAGGGCATTTGGTAATTTTCGTCCAGACATCCCAATCTGTAATTAATTTGGAGGCTTACTGCACTTGGCAAAGTCGGGGACCAGTTACTTGAATATGTGCAGAGTTTGAGTTTCATTTGTGTTGCGATGCAATGTCCGGCCTATGTAAGAAAAACTAATAAAAATAGCTCTAATAAAAAAAATGGAATTTAGTATTCATGACGTTCAGAAAAATCTGTAGCCCCAGCACATACATCTTCCATAGGAGGAACCATCAGAGGCATTGCACCCATTGGCATATGCCACAGAGCACATAAATAGGAACAGAACATTGTGGATAGTAAGAAGTTTATTGGATCGTTAAAAAAAAAAAAAAAAAGGTCTCACACCAAGATAACAGAATTCTTTTGGTTTAGATAGTTTGGGATTTTTTTTAGAAAACTAACTTTTTTTTATTTCTCTTGTAAGAATTATAGAGGTTCTTCATCCCATTTGGAGAATTCCTTTTCATGTGTTCTATTGGAGATGAGAACCCTTCTCAAAGCACGGCTCTTGCTGGAGCATGACCAGGTGTTACATTATTGCCTATTTTTTTTAAATAAGTGCCATGTAATACCCCATTTTTCCAGTAGTGGCCTCTGCAGAAGAATCCTGCAGCCAAGTGCCTCCTCCCCTAATGATGACAGCTGATTGGTTGGGCGCTGGTTAGGCTGACTGGGGGCATGATCTACAATCAGTAGCTACTTCCCTGCTGAGCCAATCACTGCCATACAGGTACTGCCCTGCTCAGCCAATCACTGCCATACAGGTACTGCCCTGCTCAGCCAATCACCGCCATACAGGTACTGCCCTGCTCAGCCAATCACCGCCATACAGGTACTGCCCTGCTCAGCCAATCACTGCCATACAGGTACTGCCCTGCTCAGCCAATCACTGCCATTCAGGTACTGCCCTGCTCAGCCAATCACTGCCATACAGGTACTGCCCTGCTCAGCCAATCACCGCCATACAGGTACTGCCCTGCTCAGCCAATCACTGCCATTCAGGTACTGCCCTGCTCAGCCAATCACTGCCATACAGGTACTGCCCTGCTCAGCCAATCACTGCCATTCAGGTACTGCCCTGCTCAGCCAATCACTGCCATACAGGTACTGCCCTGCTGCCATACAGGTACTGCCCTGCTCAGCCAATCACTGCCATGCAGACCGTCCAAGTGGGCAACGAGAGAGGCAGGCATTGTGGATGAGAACAGGTCAGGATACACAGGAATACAGCAGAAAGAGCAGATTGATTATATATATATATATATATATATATATATATATATTTATTTATTTTTTGTAGCAACATTTAGCAAGCACAGGACAGGACAGTAGGCTCTTCACTACAGAGTCTGAGCTTGCATTCGTCTTGATAAACCACCAGTTATTTTATCCTAAGCGGGTGCAGACTGTGCAGATTTGTGGGTAGAAAAATACAAACGCACTGTGAAATCTCTGACTCGAATGACACCGGCCAATAATCCTACTTCAAAACCGCAGTGCCTACTGAGTGATGAAAAGCCTATAGAGAAAAAAATTACAAAATCCATTGGCTGAAAGGGCAATAATAATGTATAGCTGTATTATAAAACCGACAAATTGCGAGCAGCCCAGCTTAATCACACGTAAATACGCGTCGTATAGTTAACCGAACCGACATTTCCATACAAATCGACTTTTCCGCTCCTGAATCTAGGCATACATTGCTTCCAGGAATCCCCTGGCATGCTTGTGACATTGAATTCAGATGAAAGCGACTTTTCAACAGGCCATCTGAAAAGGTTCTTTGTTAATTTGGTCTAATTATACCTGACGAATGCAACATAAATATATGAGATCATGAAAAAACTGACTTTTTGTGTGGGACCAAAAAGAATTAAAAAAAAAATTATTATTTTTAGTTGTTGGGATGCTATTTTAAACTTTGAGGAAAAATAAAATAAGCCGTTTTCAAACCGAAATTCAAATTGTTGCATTTTTTTTTTTAATTTGGAATAATTTGAGAAACCTACCAATCATAGAATAGAAGAATAGGGAGCTAACCCCATTTGACCTCCTTCTTCCTGTAGTGCACTCTAAGTAACTGCAGCATTAAAGGGGTATTCCGGCAAAAATCTTTTTCTTATAAATCAACTGGTTTCAGAAAGTTATATAGATTTTTAATTTAGTTCTATCTAAAAATCTCAAGTCTTCCCATACTTACCAGCTGCTGTATGTCCTGCAGGAAGTGGTGTGTTCAGTCTGACACAGTGCTCTCTGCTGCCACCTCTGTCCATGTCAGGAACTGTCCAGAGCAGCAGCTAATCCCCATAGAAAACCTCTCCTGCTCTGGACAGTTCCTGACATGGACAGAGGTGGTGGCAGAGATACCTGTGTCAGACTGGAAAGAATAAACCACTTTCTGCAGGACATGCAGTAGCTGATAAGTACTGGAAGACTTGAGATTTTTAAATAGAAGTAAATTACAAACCTATAAAACTTTCTGAAACCAGTTGATGTGAAAGAAAAAGATCTTCGCTGGAGTACCCCTTTAAGGGTCTATCTACCATAAAGGCAACCCATTTGACTGCTATGATGCCGTGAGAGAAATGGCCCCAGCTATAGTTCATCCATTCTCTTTCCCAATGGGGTGATGAGAACCTGCAGAATGCCCCCCTTAACTGTATTTTAGGGGACTTAGCTAAAGGGTTCACAGATCGGGGTGAGATTAAAACCAACACCAGGCCATCCTGTTCTGAGGGGCAAAACCCAACAAGAGCAGCCCTCACTGATGTCCATAATGGCCCAGGGTGAGCACTGAACATCAGAAGACACAGGAGACAGAGCAGGACCTGCACAGAGAGAGAAAGGGTGAAGGACCTGATCACATGACCCAAAGGTAACCTTACAGTGTGGAGAGGAGCCCGACAGAGAGGAAAAGGGACAAGACTGAGTTCTACATGCTGTTTGTGTCGTCAGTGTCAGTCAGAGTCAGTCAGTGTCAGTCAGTCAGTGTCTGTGTAAGTCTGTGTCAGTCAGTCAGTGTGTGTGTCAGTAATGTGTGTGAATGTTAGTGGTGTCTCAAGTGATTGTGCATAGTGTGTGGATGATGGGTGCATAGTGGATGGATGAGGGGCTCGCAGAGGCTCTGTCGCCCAAGGGCCCACAAAAACCTGAAGCCAGCCCTGCCTGGAGCGATACAGTAAAAAACAATGGGGGGAATTTACGAAGCGTACACCAGGGAGAAGATTCACCCCTTCTCCCTGGCGTACGCCTACCGTATGCCCCGCTCTCCCGATGGGCGGGCTGGCGGAGCTTGCGGGGGCGTGATAAGGCGGGGAGGAGTCGTGGCCTCCTCCCGCACCTCATCTATCGTGATTTACGCCTAAATCATGATCAAAATCTACACCTGTTGGAGGCAGGTGTAGATTTTGTATGCCGGGCGCAGGTACGGGCGCCCGGATGGATTCACTAAGCGGTGTGCTCCTCTGAATCCTGCCGGGGAAAAGAGGGCAGGGCCTAATATAAGACCGGCATACTTGTACGCTGGTCTTCGTAAATCCCCCCATAGAGTTCAGACAGAAACAGAGTCAATAACAGGCAAAAGAGTAGAGGCAGGCAGCTGGGTCAACAATGTGGGTCAGTCACATGAGAGTTGGCAGGTTACAGGAGGGATCCAAAAGGCACCATTCATTATAGAGATATCAGCCTCCAGGAAGCAGGTAGGACTGGCTGAAAGAGTCACTGTCATGAAACCAAACTTTTGACATGTCAGGAAGATCGGTCTGGGTCTAAGGTGCCCTATTACACGGAGCGATAATCGGCCAAATCAGGCCGATGCGCGGTTGACACCTGACGCCTTACCCTCTCCTCACTTCCGGTCTTCTCTCCTGTGCTCCGCAGCTTCCCAGTCCCGGCAGCTGCAACGTCTGCGTGGCCTGTCAGCTGACAATCCGCTCAGATGCTGCTGCTGGCAGGACCGAGAAGTTGCGGAGCACAGGAGAGAAGACCTAGAGCAGGGAGAGGTAAGGTGTCAGGTGTTTGGGCAAGGACTGCATGGACATCGTTAACGATGTCCATGGAGCCCTTACTGCCCAATTATCAGGCCATCTAATAGGTCCAGTAAACGAGCGCCGATCTAGCAGATCAGCACTAGTTTACTAAAATGATTGGGCTGTAGTCGTCCCGTGTAATAGTTCCAATAGTGTTCAGACCTGTGCCAATGGTTAAAACAAACAGGGAGAAGTCACGCTCATATGAGAAGATGGCCTCAGAATGAAAGTCTATGGGACGTGTCTTTTCTCACTAACACAGAGTAGGGAAAGGACCTCATGATCTATTGATTGGTCAGGGTCTAAACACTCAGACCCTGACCAATAAAAAACTTTTGACATGTCTCTGACATACCGCAAAGCAAACGTAGTGCAACAGCTCCAATAGATCCAACTGCAGGTAGAGAGGGATGCATGCTGGAGGTCCACAATCCCAATAACATGGACCAAAACAATCCAAAGAATCCAACAGCAACCAGATCAAAACTCTTCAAAAACCTTATTCAGGTACAACATACAACATTTGGGTCAAAAGTACCTGGAACTTCAATACATTTTTTAAAGATTACTCCCTTACTGTCTGGATGCTGTTGGATTCACTGGATCGCGTCTCTCTAACATGGCAAACGTATACTTTTTGGCGACAGATACACTTTTAATTGGTGTTGCAGAGTTGGCATTGGAAGGGACGGGTGACGGGATGAATGCGGCAGCCCTTTAAATCTTTGAGACCACGCATGTGCTGTCCCTATGGGCCAGACCAGGAAGGGCAAGGACAAGAAGATTATCAGCCATAGTGATGATGGTGGCAGCCAGAAGAAATGAGTTGGGGCATGGGGCAGGGGATGTTGGAAAGAGGTCAGATGCCCGGCAGAAAACATCTCACAGTTACAGAACAACTCTCAAAATTAGACCTAATTTTTTTTTTTTTTAATTCATCTATTTTCTGGAAATCCTGATGATGAACATCTTTCCAGATCATCGAATTCTAATCTAGAGTCTGGAATCTGAACAGTCTAAAGCTTCTTTATTATATTTATTATAGGGCGGATCACATATCAGTTGAGATGATGCCACCTTCTTGACCATATAGGAGCCACCATTGACTATTTTGTTGTAAAAAAAATAAATAAAAAATCCATACCCCTGCAGAATACTGTAAGTATGTCATTGGTCTGAAACAACCCTTGTAGTTAGAATGATATGTTTTACTTTAAATAAAAGTACTATACAGTGATGTTCTGTGCACCAGGTAGGCCTTTCATATGCTCTATGCACCACATCAGAGATGGCACCTTTAATACTGGTCCATCATTGCGCCAGGTTCTGCTAGATTTAAATGTATTTGCTAAGTGAAGGGAATACTCTAATGTGGCCATCATGGTTTTCACTTTAATAGTCATGCTATAAACTATTCAGATCCTAAACTGCTCCCAGACATGAATTAGAAGGGATGGCCTTAAAACATAGTTTTCTACCGTATTAAAACAAATTGCACAGCGAAATATTCCAAATGTGCAAGGCGTGCAGCCTCAAGCACAACACGGCCGACCACAGACGCGAACATTTACAGCCCCTCCAAGAAAACTTCTCTTATAAGAAAATATCACCATTACCAAAAGTCATGTTTTTACACCAACCAAAGGGACAGCAAGTAAATGTCTTCTGTGGTTGTATGCTTCGGCAGGGAGAATATTGCTGATACAGAATACTTGTCTAGTCTCCGCTTTCAAAATTTCACTATGCACAAATTTAACCTAATAAGTGAATGAATGAGTCAATGCAATGGTTTGTCAATTTGGCCAAATTTTTACCTGATGGAGGTTGTTTAGTATAGTGTTTATATAATGCAGTTATCCTGTAATGCTCATTTTCCCCTGTTGTGGCGCTGCAGAGATATTCAACACTTATATTTAAAAGGTATACTTTTTCTGGTGTCAAAAAGTTATACAAATTTGTAAATTACTTTTATTTAAAAATCCCAAGGCTTTCAGTTCTTATCAGCTGCTGTATGTCCCGCAGGAAGTGGTGTATTCTTTCCAATCTGACACAGTGCTCTCTGCTGCCACCTCTGTCCATGTCAGAAACTGTCCAAAGCAGCTGAAAATCCCTATAGAAAACCTCTCCTGCTCTGAAAAGTTTAGGTGGCAGCAGAGACTTTCTGGAGGACATACAGCAGCTGATAAGTACTGGAAGACTTCAGATTTTTAAATAGAATTAATTTACAAATCTCTATAACTTTCTGACACCAGTTGACTCGAAAACATTTTTGTTAACCCCTTTTAGTGGCCAGTTTAACCTCTTAAGGACGCATGACGTACCGGTACGTCATGCGTCCGCAAGAGGTGTTCAGAGTGGGGCCGCGCGGCGACCCCGCTCTGAACTGCCGCAATCCCGGGTGCCCCGTGTAGCCTTGGACCACATGGTCTGATCACCGTGCCCGCTTATTCAGTAATCGCATGCAGCTGTCAAAGTTGACAGCTGCATCCGAATACTGTATGCAGCACTTCCCTGGTGTCTAGTGGGGTGGACCGCTTGAGGAACATGCATAACAAGTCAGTTTTACCCCAGGGTGAATGGCGTAAAAACAAATACGCCCCAAATAAAAGAAATGCGTTTTTTTGTTCAATTTCACCACACATTGAATTTTTTCCTGGTTTCGCAGTGTACTTTATGCAAAAATACATTACTTCTATATCCCTGATTTTACAGTCATTATGTGGATTATTTATCTATTAAACAGTCCATGCAATTGATTAATCCTGTGGTGTTGGATTAGCATCTATGGGGTATAGGCTTGGCTGCAGTTGTGCCACAGCTGGAGGGCCTAAGGTTCCCCATCCCTGGTCTAAGTATTGAGTATGTATTGTCCAGCCTTCTGCGGCCCTTACATGCTGTCATTGAGTTTTACTGTCATACCTTCTAGATACCGTCTGGACGCTCGCCTGTTTATGGAACAACATAAAACTTTGTGTGAAACCACAGAACGGGATTCTGAGACCGAGAAACACACTAACCAAATTGTAAACCTAGAAATCGGGCCGCTCCTCAGAAATGAACAAATTAGTTTGGGTCAATATTTGCTGTGTGTATTGGTGGCTAGCAGAAATCTATGAAAGGAGCCGTGCAGAACTCAATATTTGTCTTGGAGTTTCATTATACTCCTATAAGGAAAAATATGATGGCCCGCTTTGAACTATTTATCCAGGTTCCTAACCACATACCACTTGGGCTAACATTACCACCATGAAGTTACAACTTTCGATACAGTGTAATTGCTGGGTCCGAATGCTATACCACTCAACAGGTCAGGTAGTGTAGAGTAATAAAACCACTGGGGAAAAAAAGTCCTTCTCAATTGGGGGGGGGCAAGACTATTCATGCTAATATAAGGGGTGTGCGCACCAATACTATGTTAGTTTAGAAGAAAATTAAGGCTTAAAGGAGAAGTCCGGCCATAATAAATTGTTAAAAGGGGCAGGGGAGAAAGGGAGAACAATTGATTTCTTACTTATCCCCATGCCCGCAATGCACCACCTGACTGACCTCGGGACCCCAACCGGAACGCATTTCCCCCTGAATTGTGATGACGTCATGACTCGGTGGAAAATGCCCGACCCAGCTGATGGACAGCCCACTGAGCCGTTCAGTGTCCTGCCCCAGTCACTGACTGGCTGAGTCAGCTGTCAATCAGCCGGGTCGTGATGTTAGCTGAGAAGAATATCCCAAAGGCCGTCGGGGAGCTGGAGCCTCTAGTTCATCACAGCACGTACTCACGAATATAACTATATACAAAGATCCTGTATACCATCTCTACATATTATGGCTTATAGTTACGAGTAGTGTTGAATGGACTTGCTGAACTGTTTGGGATACCACCCTAGGAAGGCCATAGCCTGCATCCATACGGCATCCAACTTCTCCAGCCACTGGGAGTCAAATGTCGAGCATTCAGGTTCCAGATAATGTTGCCGAACTCAAACAGTTTGGCAAGTCACTCAACACTATTTAGGAGTGTTATCTTGCTATTTCTCCTTTGTTCTCATCCAGCTGTATAAAAAATAATCAGTTCAAAGAAGCTAAAAGGATCATATTTAACCCCTATATTTAATTATATCCACATCCAAAAGGTGTCTGTATACAGTCAGCCTAAAAGGGTTGTTCCAAATAAGATATATGCATACCATACCATACCATATATATTACCATACCATATTGTATATATACACACAAATCTGATGTTTTTAAGTAAAGTAACACGTATCACTGTATAGTTTTCCTCCCCCATGGATCTTATCACTTCCTGGTTCCTCTCTGAGCTGTGACCTTGCTGTTGCCATGCAACAGTGCCCAGTGAAGAGCAATTGGCTTTACTAAAAGGACAGTTCAGCTTGTCTGGGTACAGCTCACCTCTTTCCCTCCACAACAGATGAACATTTAATCATGGCGAACGTGCATGAGGATATCAGGAAAGATAGCTGATGGAATAACGGAGCATTCAGCCAATGGCTATAGAAAGAGAAGACCAGACATGGCTGGTTACGTTTCCTGTCCTTGAAAAGAAGATAAAAAGAGTTTGGTGTCATAATACCTCAGCCAGTGACACACCTAACACAAAGGGGGTCCCATAGCAAAGATCGAAAGCCTCCTCCCATTATGGCATTTGATTTAGCTCACATAACGGATAGATCAGGAGCGTATTACCCATTGCCTTCCATAACCCTTAGGCTGGTACACTTATCCCTTATTTGCTGATGGTTGGTCAAGATTTCCTATCAGTT
This sequence comes from Dendropsophus ebraccatus, assembly GCF_027789765.1. Lineage (NCBI taxonomy): Eukaryota > Metazoa > Chordata > Amphibia > Anura > Hylidae > Dendropsophus > Dendropsophus ebraccatus. The sequence goes on along the minus strand of NC_091467.1, from coordinate 19,664,905 downwards.
ACAAAATAAATTGGGACCAATCCCCTTCCCCATTGTCCCTATTGCAGCCATATGCTCTAACTCTATGGTGTGTGGTGTCCCACTGCTAGTGTTTCTTTTATGCACCTGTCCTAAAGTTCTCAGTGGTGGATGAAGTATGCAGTTTCCCCACTAGGTGTCAGTATGTCTTATATATACTTTTGCAAAGCTGAAGGAGGTAATGGGTTAAGTTTTTTGTACCAGGTGTTATGTGCTGACCACTAAGAAGTGCTCTTTCTCCTTTATCCTATCCTGTTCTTGCTCTCGACCACTCACAGCCCTGTAGGAGGAATTAGCTCTGTGTGGGAGGAAGTTAGTTCAGTTCAGACTAGGTATCCAGATGTAGGAGAGTCTAGCTCTCACAGAGAGTTCTTCTAGTCAAGCAACTACAGTGCTAAGCTAAAGTAGGGGAGAGCAGCCACCATGGAACACCCTAGCCCATGCCAGGAACATGTCTAGCAAGTGCAGGACAGACTCCTGAAGGAAGAGGAGCTGATCCCAGTAGGACAAAGCTACTGGTATATAAAGATCTACGTATCCTACTGCGCAGTGCAGGTAACTGGGAAATCTCAGACACCTAACTACACCCAGATAACCACGACTGGGGCTTGTGCTACCCACCTGGGGCAGGTTCTACAATACCAGGGGGCAGAAGGCGGTCAGACAAGCTAGTCTAAATGTGAGTACAAGGGCTGCATTGGGCACAGGGCTCCTCTGGCAAACTCCTCTCCTCTTCTCTCTACCTTCTACAAGCACTACTACTTCTACTCTTTCCAAGCACCTACCTCAAGCACTAAGTCAAGCACTCAAGTCCATGTGCATTATAAATATGGTGCTTGGCTTGACATTCACTGTCCAGGGTCCCAACCAACCATTATGGTCTTACAATGGTATAATATGGGCCATTCCCCTAGATGCTTCTGCGCTGTACTCTTAGTATGTTATGTTAGTGTTGGCTTCTCTTACCGGTGTCAAGAACTAATAACGTGATCTTGATTTATTTAGTATTCCTCCAAGTTACTGTTATTCCGAAAACTTTATGGTGCAGACCAACCATGCAAGGTTTTTACGCGATATTCTAAAATATACAGAGAACTACTACAAATACGGTGAGATATAAAGGTGGCACAAACATAAGGCATATACACTGAATATGCTGTGAGTTATGGATGGCCATTAACTTAAAGGTATGGTTTATTTGGGGCATAAGACTTTTAGAGGTCTGCTGAGTGTATTATATGATGGCAGAAATGAGTCATTCAAGGGCACCAAATACAACGCTCTTCCTGGAATGAAATCCCGTTCCACAAGAACATTGTATGGTTGTGTTATGCTTTACATTGCACCACAGCGAGTATAGGCATACAAAGAAGCAGTGCATGCTAGACGTACAAAGAAGACTTGTCCTCATTAGAATAACAGGAAGGTTTGCAGTGTTTATGTCTATATTTGTCAAGTTTTTTGGAATTTCGAAAATGAAATATAGTGTTTTATAGAAGCTGCCTGGAGACAAAAACACAGACGGGTCTACAAAACAGCTCCAACTACTGTGTTTCTCTGAAGGTAAGAACTACCACTAAAATAAGACCTAGCGTCATTTTGTAGGCTTTTTAGACTTGCAATATAAGCCCTACTCTACAAATAAGCCCTAGTTATAAGTTTTAAGGAGCTGTGAATACCCCTTGTTTTTTGATACTATTCATACGGGTGACGGCCCGCAACATTTTTCACATGCTCCTGCCTCCCGGAGAACTGCATGATATTACAACCACGAATTGCCTAATGGTGAGCTGAAGTTTCCTTCCTTTTGTTATACAAGCCCTAGTTATAGTCAGCTGACCAGATCCCTGACACCGGGTGCTGAGCATCAGCCAATCAGGGCCAGACTTCTTATGCTCCGCCCCCACCTGCACAAGCTGCAGGGGAGGCAGGAGGGGTAAGAAGATGCACAGTAGGGGACTTAGGGGGACAGATGGTACGTGGCCAAGTACAGAGGGGGAGGTATAAAATAGGGAAGCTACCTGCAGAGGGAGGATGTATACAGTATGAGGGGACTACTACAGAGGGGGGAGAGAGGTATACAGTATGGGGACTACCTGCAGAGTGGGATGTATACAGTATTATGGAACTACTACAGAGGGGGGAGGGAGGTATACAGTATGGGGGACTACCTGCAGAGGGAGGATGTATACAGTATGGGGGGACTACTACAGAGAGGGGAGGGAGGTATACAGTATGGGGACTATCTGCAGAGGGAGGATGTATACAGTATGGGGGGAATACTACAGAGGGGGGAGGGAGGTATACAGTATGGGGGACTACCTGCAGAGGGAGGATGTATACAGTATGGGGGGACTACTACAGAGAGGGGAGGGAGGTATACAGTATGGGGACTATCTGCAGAGGGAGGATGTATACAGTATGGGGGGAATACTACAGAGGGGGGAGGTAGGTATACAGTATTGGGGGACTACTACAGAGGGGGGAGAGAGGTATACAGTATGGGGACTACCTGCAGAGTGGGATGTATACAGTATGATGGAACTACTACAGAGGGGGGAGGGAGGTATACAGTATGGGGGACTACCTGCAGAGGGAGGATGTATACAGTATGGGGGGACTACTACAGAGAGGGGAGGGAGGTATACAGTCAGTATGGGGACTGCCTGCAGAGGGAGGATGTATACAGTATGGGGGGACTACTACAGAGGGGGGAGGGAGGTATACAGTATGGGGACTACCTGCAGAGGGAGGATGTATACAGTATGGGGGGACTACTACAGAGGGGGATGGAGGTATACAGTATGGGGGAACAACTACAGAGGGGGGAGAGAGGTATACAGTATGGTGGACTACCTGCAGAGTTGGATGTATACAGTACGGGGGAAGTACTACAGAGGGGGGAGGGAGGTATACAGTAAGGGGGACTACCTGCAGAGGGAGGATGTATACAGTATGGGGGGACTACTACAGAGGGGGGGGGAGGTATACAGTATGGGGGACTACCTGCAGAGTGGGATGTATACAGTACGGGGGAACTACTAAAGAGGGGGGAGGGAGGTATACAGTAAGGGGGACTACCTGCAGAGGGAGGATGTATACAGTATGGGGGGACAACTACAGAGGGGGGAGGGAGGTATATAATAAGGGGGAACAAATAAAGAGGGGGGAAGGAGGTAAACAGCATAAAGTCCTAACTACAGGGGAGCTTACAGTATAGGAGCCTAACAGTGGGACATACAGTATGGCGGCTAACTACCACATGGAGTGAGGTATATTGTGTTTCGCGGAAAATTATATCTACCCCTCAAAAAAGCCCTAGCTTTTTGCTGAGAAAAAATAATATAAGACCCTGTCTTATTTTCGGAGAAATACAGTACTACCAACAAGTATGTATTATAAGAGTTGCTTTGATTCGTTCTAAGATAAGGTTAGATTACTTTACATATAAACGTTGCAATATTTTTTGTGTAGATTAAGTCAGTATTGGTTACAGCAATGGCTTTCAACCAGTAAAAACGCTGAAAAATTCACATTCCTGATGTTAGGTGCGCCTGGGGTCTTGTAAAGGAGCTCTGTTTCTTAAGTTAAGATTCACTTAACTTCTATCACTCGCAGAAGTTGACAGTCAGCTTAAAGCAAATGTACCACTTGGTACATCACTTTGTGTTTTTTTTACATGAATAGACTGGCACCAGTGCAGGGATGCCGGTGGCACAATCCTTTATTTTTAACTGCGGCCCAGTTCCCGTGTACAGCGACAATTTATTCCCGAGCACCAACCTGGCACGAAGAATTAGAATCTATGGAGCCGCATCACAGAGGGGAGGAGAGATTGTCACACTGGGGGCCAGCGGGCCTGCTTCCAGTGCTTCATGCAGGGCATAGACCGGCACCGTGTGCGGAAACCAGGCCATGATTCAAAAAAAGGACTATGCCACCGGCCTGGAAAACAGATACAGCCATAGGCCATATGATGGATCCCTTTTTTTTTCCATGACTCCCTAGGGCTGCATCCTACTCTCCTGGTACAGACTCAGCTAGACAACCACATTTTACCCTCTGAAGGCACCTTTGTGGCCTTCTGACCAGTGCCATTACTCCATCTTTGTCTTTGGCAACCCAGTCCACCCAACCTCTGGTGAAGCCACAGTAGAGTTAAGCCCCTATTACACGGGGCAATGCAGAGGAGCTGTCAGGCCTTTAGAAGAGGAGCTTTGGCTGTTTGTCTTGATCTTTTGGTTGTCATTCAGGATCAGACCCCTAATTTAAGAATACATAAGTATTCTTTATGCAGCATTGGGAATGTTTGTAGATGTCATGGGAATAAAGGGGTGAGGGGTACTTGTCTCCTTATCCTGATATACTACTTTTTCCCTACCATTGTTGACAACTCATTTTCTAGGTTACCAACCACCACTCTGCTCTAAAAGCAGTCATCTGGCTGATGTAATTGTAACTATATTATACATATTTATGTATTATGCCACGGGTCTCCAAACTGCGGCGCTCCAGCTGTTGCAAAACCACAACTCCCATCATGCCTGGCCAGCTAAAGCTTTGGATTTGGCTGTCCAGGCATGATGGGAAATGTAGTTTTACAACAGCTGGAGGGCCGCAGTTTGGAGACCCATGTATTATGCAGTATATATACACTATAGGGGAGATTTATCAAACATGGTGTGAAGTGAAACTGGCTCAGTTGCCCCTAGCAACCAATCAGATTCCACCTTTTATTCCTCACAGACTCTTTGGAAAATGAAAGGTGGAATCTGATTGGTTGCTAGGGGTAACTGAGCCAGTTTCACTTTACACCATGTTTGATAAATCTTCCCCTATATCTCTGTATTTCTACATTATAACTATATTTACACCAGCCAGACCACTGCTTTTAGAGCAGAGTGGTGGTTGGTGACCTAGACAACAAGCTGTCAACAATGGGAGGTATAGGTAAAGGGAAGTTTGCTCAATAAATCTGCAAAAATATTAACCCTGACGAGCATAACTATGTAAGTTAGGATGGTAATACCCCTTTAAGATATCACATTTATATACTGTCATTTTGCATATAATTCTTCCTTGCAGATCGATGTGTCACCATTGTTCCAGCATAAAAACAGAACTGTGCATGTTCTCAGACACTGTTGCCTCCTTCTATCTGCCTCTCCGCTATTGCCTGCAGGACTAGACTATACAATAGAGACATAAACGCTGTATGCACAAAACAGTAGTGTGATTTTATATTTTTTTATGTTTATATATATATATATATATATATATATATATTTTTTTTTTTTTTTTAATATTTCATATATTTAATTTTTTTATTTTAGGATTTCTCTATTTTCACAATGCCATTATCCACACTGTACCTGTTGTTTCCCTAAAAACTTTCTTCTCCATTTTCTTCTTCTATACGTACTATTCAAAAAAACACTGTATCCAGCCTGTGGAATGGTCAACCTCAAGCTGCTAATTGAAAAACCTGACCTCTGGGGAGGAAGTCTGTGAAATCGAGTCTTGTGCTGAGATGTATGGGATTCTTTGTCTCTTCTGCATCAGGGGTATTAATATGCGATCTTTGATCATAGTTACATATGTTATATTACCACTGTAAATAAAAAAAAAAGTCTTCCTTCTGCATATTATAACCCTGCTGCACCCGTGTGGCTAGAAACGGATCAACTTAAATCGCTGAAAAGCTAAAAAAAAAAAAAAAACACCATCGGGCACCACCAGAGCCAAATATGATCATCGGGGGTAAATGGTCGAGTTTTATAAAGATAGAAAAGAAAATCCAGAGCTGAAAATGTAATTTATCCAACAAAAACATATACAGTATATATATATATATATATATATATATATATATATATATACACATATAATAAAATATAATGCAAAATGATGAGAAGTTAACTTTAGAAAATGAGGATAAGCACCGCAGGAGTCCTCAAATTTCCGACGACTCCCCCGGCCGGTACAGGTAAGATGAAGCATCCCTTCAGCTCTAAGGGTTTAGGGCTGCGCAGGGCAGGGCAGTGCAGCTTGGCGGTTGGGGCATAACTACTGCCATAGCAGCTACAGGGTCCACTACATCAGGGCAATACACTGGACCCCCTGAGCCGTTATCATTTGCAGCATTCAATGGCCAAGCTATCCTCCCGTGTGCTGCAAAAGTCCCTTCAACTGCAAGAGCTCCTGACAAGCACTTGCAGTTAAATGCGGCACTGGGATGACAGAGTGAGGAGCCATTGACTCCCCGCCCTGCCAATCACTCTAGTGAGCACAGGCAGCACTGTGCCTCCGGCCACAAGAGGTTCCTCCCACCTTTCCTCATTGTTTCGGGGCATGAGTACAGTAGGAACACTGAATGGCGGGTGGAGAGCCCATTCAAAAGTTTGCTATTGGGCCCAGCTATTTCTAGTTATGTCCCTGGGGGTGGTGGTTTCTGGCAGGGCCTCAGTGTACAGCAGCACTATATACTAAGGCCCCGCCAACAACAACCAAACCACCCCCACGGAATATTGTACTCTGCTATGTGTGGACCGGCACTAAACCCTTAGAGCTAATGGGACACCGCACAGTGTGCTCCCCTTTGAGGTGGCGTTCCCAGTCCACGGACCGGTAATTGGGGACCCCTGCACTAGTATATACTGGTACCAATGGTCAGATTGACATGCCTTGGCCCCACCAGTGCAAACCCTTCTAAAGACCCCCTGCAAAATCTTCCGATACTTCGGTGGGCCAGTCCAACACTGACTGGCGCTATATAAGTTACATTTATTAAACAAAAATAATGTCAAAAAGGTATTTTTACTATTTCTTGCACTATTACTATAAATACCAAAATACCATGGAGGTGTATAATCTCCATCAATAATATACATCATACAACAAGGTATGCATTTATAAGTCCCCAGCAGCTGAGAATATATACATGAGTTATTATTGGTCCAGTGTGTAAAACAAAATATACATTCTCCGAATAGCTAAAATACCTTAATATCCAATAAAACGGGGGCTTTATGATTGCGCCTCCTGGTATTTTTGCTCCCTGCTTTTACTACGCTATGTAAGGTCTAGTAACAGTTTAGATTATACCTATATATATATTTATATTTTTCATCACTGGCGGGAGGCAGGAGACACAGGTATTTTAGCTCCCCGACAATTCTTCTCTTTATCTATTCATTTTTGGAATTCCTGGAGTTGTGTTGAGGAGATTCACACATGGACTAGACGCTGATATAAGTGGACTACAAAGACGTCTTTGTTTAAAGCCTTAGACTGAGAGGGGAAAACTCAGAGAAAGACTTCCTATACATTACAACTAGTCGCTAGCAGATGGATTTTCACGAGAGCAAAGGTTGTGTAACCAGCGTTGGGGATATTGATAGAAAAGGGTCTCTTTTACAAGAAAAGAAAATCTCTGTGTAAATGTGCTCACTACAAGAAGCCCTCTGTTTGTATTGGTAGGAGACAGACACAATATGCATTGAGAGGTGTCCTTACTATGACACCAGAGCAGCCTATAATAACAGAGGGAATAGGCATAGGCTTGATAAATCTCAAAGAGTCAAAGAGTAGGAGGGGGGCAAGTGTGGCGCATGGTACCAACAATTCTCTAATCATTTTGAATTGCGCCAACCTGGGGGGAGGGTGTTGGATGTAGCACCTCCATTCCACATGCTGAGTCCATCTTGTCGACGTAATATTTGGATTTTGACACCATAATCATGTACATAAGGAAAGCAAGGTCATGCCCTCTAGGATGCTGTTTTTCTGTGACTTAAACACTTTCTTGCTGGACTGGGCAAAGTGCACTGAGCATAGTGTGTGCGGTCAGACCAGTGAGGAAGTGGTTAAGTCACGTAACTCCAACCTTGGTGGGCTCGGCACAGTACCCTCAGCCCAGAAAGTGGGACACTGGCTTCAAAAGGATTAACCCTCTGGGAGCCAGCATTCATTTGCTGCACTGAGTGCATTGAGCCTGACCCAGCAAGGAAAGGGGTTAAAGTGTCACTGCCATTTAAGTTTTTTTTTTTTTTTTTGCAGAAATCAATAGTACAAGCGATTTTAAGAAACTTTGTAATTGGGTTTATTAGCAGAAAAATGCATTTTTTATCATGAAAAAGCAGTTTGAAGCTCTCCCCCCTGTCTTCCTGGGAGGGGTGGAGGGAGATGAGGCACCAAAACAGGACAACAAAGAGTTAATTTACAGCTACATCACTGGGCTATCTCCTCTAAAGTCAGCACTAACTTCTCTGACCTCTGAATACCGGCTTCCACACAGCTCCCACTATGTAACTCTTTGTTTTCTGCTCTCTGCTGGCGACTAATCTCCCTCCTCCCTCCTCCCCTCTCCATAGGTTAGACAGGGCTCGACTGATGTGAAATAGTCGAGATTTCCTGATAAAGAGCAGTGAATGAAAGAGAGGGGGGAGGGGGACCTTGGGAAAGTCTTTTTGAATGCAGATAATGGCATATTTGCCTAATAAAAGCAATTCCAAGTTTCTTAAAATCGACTGTACTATGACAGTTATGCTTTAATTGATCTCACCTCTTCCTATCTAGGATAGGTGCAGTGCACTTAGCACAGCAGGTGGGGCAGCACTGAACCCGGCCCAGCGAGGAAGGGGTCAAGTGACTTGCAGCGCTGTGCCACCCATCTGCTGTGCTGAAAAATCATAACTAAGAAAATTTTACATGCAGAAAATGGTCAGAAAACAACAGTATACCTACATATAATAGTCATACAGGTACCAAATAATACCATACATATTACCATTGTACTGCTACTAAACAAAGCCACTGTACTGAGATCAGCATCATATAAATACCAAATAACACCGCCTTACAATGACCACATATCACCACCCCATAGTGATAACATATTATGACTGAAAAATACCAACAGTACAGAGTCCAGCATTAGCACCACATAGTGACAGTATAGTGATTACAGTGGGGCATTTTGGGTTTGGTCCTGTGACATTGGGGTTGCAGGGCCATTCCATGGCCTCCCTTCCCTGCATGTGAACGCTTTGCAGGGTTGGCGGTCACTGACCGACACGGTGTGGAGTTAGCGTAGGGACCCGTGTGAACCAGGGGACCTGCATGTGGTACACGGGGCTATTATGGTTTGATCAAATTATATACAGACACCCTGGTGTTGAATTTTAAAATAGGCCTAGCAGCATTAGTATTAGTATTAGTGCAGCCGTTCCTTTCTCTCCATGTCGTGTTTTACAGTTCTCCCTTTTCTGAACAGCTCGCACTCCTTTATAAGACCCACATGACCAAAATTAGCAGGATATGTCTGTGCTCACATGTCAGTACCTTATGTCTTCCCCATTCTGTGTGACCAGCAGTGGTGAGTGTAATACCTTATTCATACTTGTGTTGTTTGGGGGCAGCCTTTCCTGCCGGTGGTGCTGGCCAGGTTCTGGTGGGGCATTTTGGGTTTGGTCCTGTGACATTGGGGTTGCAGGGCCATTCCATGGCCTCCCTTCCCTGCATGTGCACGCTTTGCAGGGTTGGCGGTCACTGACCGACACGGTGTGGAGTTGGCGTAGGGACCCGTGTGAACCAGGGGACCTGCATGTGGTACACAGGGCTATTATGGTTTGATCAAATTATATACGGTGTTGAATATTATATGGTTTTGAATTTTAACCCTTAGACGACCCAGGGCGTATAGTTACGCCATGGAAGTCTGTCCCCAGACGACCTAGGGCGTAACTGTACGCCCTGGGTGTTTCTCCCGCTATGAAGCGTGCTCCGGAGCGGAGCGCGCTTCACAGCAGGTGGGGGCCGGCTGCAATCAGCAGCCGGGACCTCACTGGTAATGACACGCTGCAGCGATCGCGCTGCCGCGTGTCATTAACTCCTTAAACTCCTTAGCGATCGCAGCGTTTAAGTGTAAGTGACAGGGAGTCCCCTGTCACTTACCGATCGGGAAAACGGACCGCCGGAGGTCTCTCGCCTGCCTCCGTGCGGTCCGATCGGCAATCTGCTGCACAGGCAGGCTCAATGAGCAGATCACCGATAACACTGATCAATGCTATGCCTATGGCATAGCAATCATCCGTGTAAAAATCCAAGTACTGGATGTAAAAGTCCCCCAAAGGGACTTCAAATGTGTAAAAAAAAAAAAAGTTAAAAACACTAACACACAACCCCAAAACCCCTCCCCCAATAAAAGTTGAAATCACCCCCCTTTCCCATTATATAAATAAAACATATATTAAAAAAAATAAAATAAACATATAATATACCGTAGCGTGCGTAATTGTCCAATCTATTAAAATATAACAAGCGTCATTGCGAACGGTAAACGGCGTACACGAAAAGAGGGGAAAAAGTGCGCGGATTACAGATTTTATGTTACATTATATATATAAAAAAAATAATAAAAAGTGATCAAAACGTCCGATCTTCACAAATATGGTATTAATAAAAACTAGAGATCATGGCGGAAAAAATGACACCCAATCAGCCCCGTAGGTGAAAAAATAAAACCGTTATAAGCGTCACAATAGTCCCATTTTATTTATATTTAATTGCCAAAAAAAAGGATTTCATTTTAAAAAAATATATAACATTAGAGAATCTGTGTAAACCTGCATATGGTTGTGTTCGGGCTGACCTATAGAACAATTGTATCATGTCGCTTTTACCATATAGTGCATTACGTAGACACAGGAACCCCCCAAACGTTACCATATTGCATTCTTTTTTTCGATTTCACCAATTTATATCTTCATAAATAATATATTTGGGATTCCGTCATACATGTTATGGTAGAATGAAAGGCGCCATTACACAGTACAACTATTCCTGTAACAAATAAGCCCTTACATGGCCTTGTAGATAAAAAACTGAAAGTGCTAGAGCTCTTAGAAGGGGAGGAGGGAAAAACGAAAACACTAAGATCAAAATTTGCGCGGTCCACTGGGTCATTTTGGGTCTGGTCCTCAAAGGGTTAAAATAGGCCTAGCTGCATTAGTATCAGCCATAGATGGGATGTGCAGCCGTTCCTTTCTCTTCATGTCGTGTTTTATAGTGATTACAGTGCAGTTACATCCAGTGATTCACAGGGCGCATCTTCTTTCAGAGGGGTTCACTTTCCCTTTTCCATCATGAAGACTTATTTTAGTCATTTGTTTGCCCGCAGCATCTATCGAACAAACATTTTAGGCTCTGCATGTTTCTAGCACCCTCCTCACCTTTATACAATATCCAATCCACCAATCCATAGTGTCACAAACATGAATAGCCCCTTCTGTTCCTCCCCACGGTAAATACATTCCTTTTTGCCCTAAAACTTAATAAGATCCCTTCTGCGCAACCAAACTATTATAATGCACCCTACTTTACCCCCAAATAGCAATAACCGCCCCTTCTGTGGCACCAAGTAGCAATAATCCCCCCTTCTGTGTCAAGAAATAGCAATAATAACTCCTCCTGCACCCTCCTAATTGTGATAACCCCCTTCCTGTACCTTCAAGTAGCAAAAATCCCCCTTCTGTCTAGAAATAGCAATACTATTCTCTCATGTGCCCCCAAGTAGTGATGATCCACCCTCCTGTGCCTCCCAGTATTGATTACCCCCTCTCCTGTGTCCCCTTGTAGTGATGATCCCCCTCCTGTACCCCCCAGTAGTGATGAACTACCTCCTGTAGTGATGATCTTCCCCTTCTGTGCCCCCAGAAGTAATGATCTTCCCATCCTATGCAAACCAGTAGTGATGACCCCCCCCTCCAGTGCCCCCAGTAGTGATGATCCCCCTCTTGTACCCCCAGAAGTGTTATTTCCCTCCTGTGCCCCCAGTAGTGATAATCCCCTCTCCTGTGCCCCCAGTGGCGATAAACCCCCCTCCTAAGCTCTGCAGTAGTCATGATCCCCCCTCCAGTACCCCCAGTAATGATGATGCCCCCTCCTGTACCCCCAATAGTTATGATCCCCCTCCTGTGTCCCCAATAATGATGATCCCCCTTCCTGTGCCCCCAATAGTAATGATCCCTCTCCTGTGCCCCTCAGTAGCAATGACCTCCCTTGTGTGTCCCCCAGTATTGCTAAAATACTCCTGTGCCGTCCTAGGACCTGGACCAATGACCAGTGGCAGCCAAATTTCTCACACTTGATATATGATGATATATACAATGATATATTCAGTTTCTAATGATAACCAATATGGCTTCACCTCCTGTTCCCACAATCTGAAAGCTACAAATAAGGATCAGTTCGCAAAGGTCTCATCAAACCAACCACCAGGGCAACAGAAGTATGACATATATTTGTTCTCCAGTAAGATTCACCCAGTTTTACCCCAAACCTTGGTCTATAAACTCCAAGGAATGTCCAGGACTATTTCATTGTGCTGTAAAAGCTTTTAGCATGGAGTGGACATGCACAAGTGATAACATGATGACCCCTTCCTGCCATATATAACAGAGGGTGTTATAGTGTGATGGTAACAGATGCCGATAACATAGGCTGGTGGTCATGGTCCTGTAGAAACAGCCTTAAAGGGGTTTCCAGTACATAAAATACAGGCTGGGAAGAGCATAAAAGGTAAAACGTTTACCCATCTATGAACGGCCCATCACCCAAATATCATTCATAAAAAAAGAATGGCCAACGTGTTTCAGGTGATATACCACCCTTAGTCATGGCTGTATACAATAGTATTAAACCTGATAAAGAGAGTAAGCAATAGTCATACAAAAATGTGTCTATATTTGATCTAATCTCTTAGTAATGAGTAATCAATAATCAATATCACAAACAGTATGTACTAGCAAGTTATAAAAGGCAGGTGGAGCAACTATCCAACAATAGAGTATCCTCAGACATCCCAAGTAATCCCAAGTCATAACATAATAGACCTATGTTGTAATTAGGCACCAACATAAACGCACACAACAATAATTAAAGGGGTACTATATATTTTTTCAAATTGAATAGTTTGAGAAAGTTATATAGATTTGTAATTTACTTCTATTTTAAAATCTCCAGTCTTACCATACTTATCATCAGCTGCTGTATGTCCTGCAGGAAGTGCTGTATTCTTTCCAGCCTGACACATTGCTCTCTGCTGCCACCTCTGTCCATGTCAGGAGCTGTCCAAAGCAGTAGCAAATCCCCATAGAAAACCTCTCTTATATCATTGTTAATTGTGACTTGCAACACGATTATGTCAGATAAACCGTTGGCATCACTTGCGTGACTAACACCTTTCCACAGTCTATGTACCCATGATAACTACGTAAGAGCTAACCCCTCTAATAACTGACCCATGAACAATGAAGATGGTTCTGTTTTAGTTTATATTAATGTTCCTGTTTACTCCTCTTTCACCATGGTCCTAGTTAACCGGACTTTTATGTTACCATATCTCACATGTAACCATAAGCTTTATTGTATCCTACTATGCCGCGTTTTGTACAAATACATGTTTTATTGGGCATTTGTTAAAATACTTTTGAAAAATTTTCAATAAAAAGATTGAACAGAAAACCTCTCTTGCCCTGGACAGTTCCTGACATGGACAGAGGTGGCAGCAGAGGGCGCTGCGTCAGACCTAAAAGAATACACCACTTCCTGCAGGACCTACAGCAGCTGATAAGTAGTGGAAAACTTGAGAATTTTAAATAGAAGTAAATTACAAATCTATATAACTTTGGGAAGTTTATTTAAAGGGAAAAGATTTTTACCGTAATACCCGAGATGAGATCTCGAGATGAGACTGAAACGTTGCACTTGCTTTTTGATGTACCAATAAATAGCACAACTTTTTTCATTATACGGATGTGCCGCAAAATTCTTGGATTTATATATATATATTTATCATGTAGCATAAATATATATATATATATATATATATATATATATATATATATTATTACTGATATTATTATTATTACTATTATCATCATTGCTGGTATTAATAATAATAATAATATTATTACTGATATTATTATTGCTGGTATTATTATTTTTATTATTAATATTATTACTGATATTATTATTATTATTATTATTATTATTATTATTACTGATATTATTATTACTATTATTATTTTTATTGCTGATGATATTATTATTACTATTATTATTATTGCTGATAATATTATTATTATTATTATTAATAATAGCAGTAATAAAAGCAATAATAATAGGATAATATTTACTATTTACGTGATATTAAAGTTAAATAGGATGTCTTCTGTGGGATCCTGTATTTTCTGCACCATAAGAAGCCCCAGCTCTGGAGTAAGGTGTAATAGCACAAAATGAACACTAGAGGGTACCATAACATAACTGCAGCAGCATCTCCACAACATAGGACCATTTAACTCTGTTTTCAGGCTTATTTCTTCCATCTTTTATTAAAATATCATGCGCAGTTTCACAATGAGACGATATTTATTAGTAAACATATAGTTATCGGCTTACGGAGAGCGGCCTTATTGCTTCAAACACAATTATTGCCAATAAAGAGGTCATAAAAGGAGGATTAGGCACATCAGTTGTGCAAGTAGCTACACCCCAGGCTTTTATATTACTTAGGCTTGTAATATTACGGTCTGGATCTGCAGGTTCTGTACCAGGAAGGATTAAGGGAGAGACGTATGCAGGCGCTATCTACACGTTACAGGTTTATTATAGTGATAGAAAATGAGAGGCCCAGAGGTGAATCAGGATGTCATGAACGGAGACATATACCGCACATGGATTATTAGCAGCTTATAATAGAAAGAGGAGGATTGGTATCAGATAGAGGCATTGGAATTGTCTGCATTTATTTAGATGGATACATGAACTTCTGGTAGGATATGCAGAGTAACTAGGAACCAAAAACACTGCCACATTGCCCTATAGATTCAAAAAAGCATGGAGAACCAGACTTAAAGGGGTACTCAAACAAAAATATTTTTCTTTCGAGTCAACTGATTTCAGAAAGTTATATAGATTAGTAATTTACTTCTATTTAAAAATCTCAAGTCTCCCCATACTTATCAGCTGCTGTATGTTCTGCAGGTCTGACAAGAGTGCTCTCTGTCCATGTCAAGAACTGTCCATAGAAGAATAGGTTTTCTATGGGGATTTGCTGCTGCTCTGGACAGTTCCTGACATGGACAGAGGTGGCAGCAGAGAGCACTGTGTCAAGACTGGAAAGAATCCACCACTTCCTGCAGGACATACAGCAGCTGATACATATGTGACGACTTGGGATTTTTAAATAGAAATAACGTACTAATTTATATAACTGAAACCAGCTGATTTTAAAGAAAAAGATTTTCGCTGGATAACTGAAAGCAGCCTCTTTTCTGGGGTCCAAATAATGGCTGCCCATACTCAGATACCCCCAGGACTTATGGTTTGGCAGGATAGTAAGAGAAGGAGAAGGGAGGAGGAGGAGGAAAAATAATACATCATGGTATAGCACAAAGTAGTACATGTTGTGCTATGACTGGCCAGAGAAGTAAGGGAAAGCAAGAGTTTCTGGTCCAGAAAAGCTGTGCACCATAGAAGCTGAATAACAGTAGTCAGAGCAATAAATAAATAAAAGTTGTAAGTTGCTATATTCACACAGAATTTTTTTTTTGTATAACACCCCAAATTAAATATGGAAAAAGGCCTGCACTGCTCATCTCATTGTATTGACAATGCACTCTGTGAACTCTGGTCTATACATTTCTGTATACATCACTCGTCAGACATTCTGGTCTTACCATTATAATAGGGATTGCTCATTCAGAAATAAAAAGCCTAAAGTAGCTCCAAAAAGAAGCAACGCTTTAAAAACCTGTGCACAAATAACACACAAAAAAGTAGAAAAACTGTATTTGATGTCATGAAGGTAACATTTTGCTGCAACACTGACACCTTGTGGCCAATCTGCAACATGCAGCAGAAAGTCAGGTTATAGTGCAAACTAGTTATAGATTTCGGAGAACACTAAAGCACTGCTGCTTCCTGTGTGTGAGTAACTGGTGCAATGTGAAACATAGGGTCATCTATAACATTAGTATATTTGTATACAATCCTGTGGAAAGATTTTTTATAGTATACATCATAAATAGTGGCACAAAAGTAAAGGAACTGGCAGGTTACAAATTTCCCATAATGGGGAAATGACAACCTTATTACTAATAGACGGCCACCTAGAAAGACGGCCCTCAGTTTCTCATTAGGGAACATATCAGATCAGGGATCTTCTAATAGTGACTGCCACTGGCAGACTCTATGACAAGATCTCAAATAATACTGATCATAGCATAGCATTGACCAGTATACGCAATCTAGTCATTGCTGGACTTGTAAAAAAATAAATAAATAAATAAATAAAAAGTTTTAAAAATATGACATATAGCCCCCCTCCCAATAAAATCACACCCTTTGCCATTAAAAAAAAACAACATGTAAAAATAAATATACATATTATATCTCATAGTTTGTGTAATAGTCCAATCTAGTAAAATGTAACAATATTAAAACAATAATAACATAAACGAAAAGAGGGGGGGAGAAACACAAGACTTTTTTTTTTACACATTATCAGAAAAAGAAAAAAAAAGCGATCATTCTACACAAATGTAATACTAGCCAGCCCTGTAGGTGGAAAAATAAAAGCACTATGAAGAGGAGAAAACAAAATATAAAATGGCCTGGTCCTTAAAGTGTCCCTGTTGTTATAACTTTTAAAATCTAAATCAACAGTAGATGTGATATACAGCAAGTTTGCAATTTACTTTTTTTTTTTTTTTTTTTTTGTTATCATGGAAAACACAGCACTTCCTGTTTTCTGACAGTTTTTTTTCTCAAAGAGTCATAAAACAGGAAGTCCTGTGTATCCCAGGCCATCTGAGTGCTCACAGGGAGAAGGCAGTCATGTGACTGATGGACACATTGAGCCGTGACTGTACTGGACGGAATTCCTGTGTTTAGTCTGTTTTTTTACAACCAGCACAAGTCAGAAAATCTGCCTTCAGAAGACTGGACCTGGATTTCTGGTAAGTACAGCTTTATTTTACAGCATGACAACTGAAATGATGGATGTAAATTGCAAACTTGCTTTATATCACATCTACTGTTGATTTAGATTTTGAAAGTTATAACGACAGTGACATTTTAAGGCCAAAATAGACTTCAGAGGCAAGGGGTTAAAGGGGTATTCGGCTCAAACATAACTTTTGATATGTTGCTGCCCATGGTGAGACTAACAATTCCTTCCATACTTATTATTATCTATTCAGTCTCCTTCCCCTAGTTCTGAGCTGCTGCTTTCTGCTGAAGAGACAAAAATCTATGAGCTTTTCTCTCTGTCTCCCCCTCCTGCCCCTTCCCTTCTCTTCTGAGACGGCTGATGTAAACAAGTCCCTAACTGGCTTTATCTGCAACATTGTAGCTTTACAAAGTTGCAGATAGGGACTTGTTTACATCAGCCGTCTCAGAAGGGAGGAGGAGGAGGGGGAGACAGAGAGAAAAGCTCACACACAGATTTTTGTATCTTTATTAGAAAGCAGCAGCTCAGAACTGAGAGAAGGAGACTAAATAGATGGACGGATTTTTTTAGTCTCACCATGGGCAGCAACATATGAAAAGTTATATTTCACTGGAATACTACTTTAAAAACTTAGATAAATAGATAGTCAACAAAATCCAGAGTATGCACCCGGGGCACCTTCCTCACCTGTAAGATGCATACAATTCCCAAAGGCAGTTCTCAGACATGGAGTATGATAACTTGTCAGCAATGAAAAATGGAATGAAAAAAAAAAAAAAAAGTCACCATCAATACTATGTGAGTCATTTGTGACTGATTAAGAGGAGAAGTGGCACTCTCACTTTCTGGCGGAGAGTAACATCAGATAGCAACGTGCATAAAACATTCCGATCAAGTTAGCAATGCCTCTCCGAGCTGCCCCCTCCACCGGCTGCACCTCAGGCTGAAGAGTCAGACTTTAACCTTGCAAGAAAAGGGTGTGAGACGGACAAACCACAGGCAGTGCTATAAAGACGTCTGCAATGTGTAACACTCTGTAAGCAGGAGGACTGTTATACTACAAGTGGTCTTGGCAGTGACCAATCCGTCAGCATTGCAGCTTTATAATAACTAAAAGGGAACCTGCAACCTTGAAAATACAGTCCAATCTACGGGCAGCATTAGAGCAGAAGGAGCTGAGCAGACTGATATAAAGTTTTGTGGGAAAAGTTTTAGGATAACTTATTATTAATTCATGTAAATCACTGCTCATTCTGGGCTAAATAGTCAAGCGGGCGGCTCTAACAGTAGACTAAGACCGCCCACGTGACTACTTAAAGGGGTACTCCGGTAAAAAATATTTTTCTTACAAATCAACTGGTTTTGGAAAGTTTCATAGATTTGTAATTTGCTTCTATTTAAAAATCTCCAGTCTAAAAGTACTTATCAGCTGCTGTATGTCCTGCAGGAAGTGGTGTATCCGTGCCAGGAACTGTCCAGAGCAGCAGCCAATCCCCATAGAAAACCTCTTCAGCTCTGTTCCTTGGCTCATCTCATGCCTTGGACCTAACACCCTCTCCTGAGTGCAGCCAATACCTTCTAGCTTGTATAAGAGTTATGTTAGTTAGTTTTCTTCTTACAATGTGTAATTACCGCTTACTGTCAGCAACTGTCCAGAGCAGCAACAAAACCCCATAGAAAACCTCTTCTTCTCTGTACAGTTCCTGATATGGACAGAGGTGGCAGCAGAGAGCACTGGAAAGAGTACACCACTTCCTGCAGGACATACAGCAGCTGACAACTACTGGAAGGCTAGAGATTTTTAAATAGAAGTAAATTATAAATGTTTATATCTTTCGGAAACCAGTTGAAAAAAAAAAAAAATTCGCTAGAGTACCCCTTTAACCCAGAATAGGTTATCCTGAAACTTTTCCCCCAAAACTATATATCAGTCTGCTCAGCTCCTCCTGCTTTATAACAAGCTGCCTGCAAATCAGACTGTATTCTTAAAGAGACAGGTTCCCTTAAGAGTAGCTTTACATGTACCGGATTCGCAGCGGATTTCACGCTGCAAGTTTGAAGCGAAATCCTCTGCAAATCCTGGTACTGTGAAGTTCAATGGGGTTACATGTCACGCCTGCCCCTTTAAACCCCCCCCCCCCCATTTAAATGAAAATTCTGCTGCGGGTATGTAACCCTATTGAACTTCACAGTACAGGGATTTCGCAGCCGATTTCGTTGCAAAATCGCAACGTGAAATCCGTTACCTACTGGGCCCCGACCTCTTTCCTTCCTGGTGAGGCTGATGGAGAGAAAGGGGACCACACACACTTTCTGTGACTCCCATCGAAATGAATGAGGTGAATATGCACAGCCATTTCTGCAATCATTCCCTGAGGAAGTTGCATACATTAAAAGAGGTACTCCAGAGGAAAAAAATGTTTTCAGATCAGCTGGTGTCAGAAACTCAAACAGATTTGTAATTTACTTCTATTTAAAAAATATTTAGTCTTCCAGTACTTATCAGCTGCTGTATGTCTTGCAGGAAGTGGTGTATTCTTTCCAGTCTGACACAGTGCTCTCTGCTGCCACCTCTGTCCATGTCAGGAACTGTCCAGAGCATGAGACGTTTTCCATGGGGATTTGCTACTGCTCTGGACAGTTCCTGACATGGACAGAGGTGGCAGCAGAGAAGACTGTGTCAGACTGGAAAGAATACACCACTTCCTGCAGGACATACATCAGCTGTTAAGTACTTGAGATTTTGAAATAGAAGTAAATTACAAATCTGTATAACTTTCTGACACCAGATTACCCCTTTATTGTATTGGTGAGGACTGCAGGCTCAATGACAAACCTGGTGATACATATAAGTGTTATACCTCCCAGACATATAGCTTATTATTGGAATCTTATACACAGAGGGATTGTGCTGTTAATATATTCATAGGGTTTAGTGTGGGATATTAGGCAGATGTAAGGACTAGGTTTTAGTCCAAAGCGGGCCCCATAGCTGTGAGCCCCCTGGGTGGCTGTCTGTCCCGGCCGGAATATATTAACAGCAAGTGGTAATTACACAACGTAAGCAAAAAACAAACATAAATCCTATACAAGCTAATAAGGAGAGGTCCAAGGTATGAGATGAGCCAAGGGAGTGTCCGGTCCTTGGCGATAAGAAGTGCTGGGAACAGAATTATCAACACTCCAAGATTCAAAGACTTTCCCCAACATTCCCCTGTGACATTTCTGGCAGCGCTCACACTAGAAGTTTTGTTCTCTTGTGTAAGTCATCTTCATAATTTTCCCTTCAAAATTTTCAAGATTCTTTTATGCTTACATCACCGACGGCTAGGTCTGTTTAATGTGTTAAAGAGCACTAAACTACCTGCACAGAGATGATATTTCCAATCGTTAACATTGCGCAGCCCTGAATATAATATACATGGGAAAGAAAGGTAAAGCGTTACAATAAAATAGCTGCTTTCTTTCAAAAACAGCGCCACCCTTGCGCTCAGTTTGTGTGTGGTATTGCAGCTCAGTTCCATTAAAGTGAATGGAGCCGAGTTGTAATACCACACATGACCTGAGGACGGGAGTGGTGCTGTTCTGTTCTGGATAATCCCTATAAGTTATTTTAGAATTCTTCCATGGATGCAATATTGCTTACAGCTACTAATCACATCCATCTCGCATCTGAATAAGATCTACAGCACTGTTCATTCTGAGCTTCCTGGGTCACCGAAAATGTACAAAGATGTTTAAGATTGACATAGATATATCACAAAAAAAAAACGTGGCAGATAAAGTTACTCCACTGGCAACACTGCAACATTGGAGAAGTAAAAAAACATACTTACCTGCTGCACGGCTGCAGTGTCGCTCCCTTTCGACTTCTTCTTTCATCTAGCTCAGTGAATGCGCAAGTGATGTCACAGTCTCTTTTAGCCAGAGGCATAATGCTGCCTCCATCCACAAGTGTGCTTGACAGGGCCGGGAGTCAATGGCTCCATGCCCTGTCAAACACTGAACCACATTTACCTGTTTGTGCTCCTGATTAGGAGCATATAAGTTAAGGGGCCAGCGTCAACACCCAGTGGGTACTGGCCTGGGCTGCTAAACAGGGCCTCCAGAATTCTGGCCAGTGAATTTAGAGCTTTTTGAATTTTCAGATGCCCCCTCATAGGGTTCTATGGGGCATCCATGCTGGAATTCCGGACAATTATAAAAGTATAAAAATCCGGAAGCATGTTCGTATAGATCCCTATAGATAAGGAAATCTATACGGATTTCCTGATCTGTCAAAGGGGCCTTACCTGGGCTCTTGCTGTGCTGGGAACCGCCCCTATGGCACTCGAGCCTAATTTACATAATGACAAAATGGCTTCTATCTTATATGGATACACATATCAGTATGAAATTGGTAACAAGCAATGGGACAGTAGGGGTCAATTTAGTTTCCAAATTTTCAAATATTCTTAATAAATTTTCCAGTTTTCAAATATTCTTAATATATTGTTCCCTTAGATTCTTTGTCTATTAGAAAAGCTCGCAAAGCTGAAGGTTTCTCCTAATGAAAAGCCGATCTCTTCCAGGATTCACCTGAGAGGCCCCTGAGATTCCGAGTCTGCCCCCTGACCAAAAAGACTATTTATTCTTAAGAATGTGAGAAATCTGGTCTGGGCCATTACTATGACTACCTAGAAAACAAATGATACACATCAAGGAAAGCACCGAGAAAAGCGAGTGCCGCACTCACATGTGAACGGAAACAAGGGGAATAGGGGTGGAATAAACACAGGGGAAACCCAGAATAAAGAGATGGAAATAAAGTAATAAAAAAATAAAATAAAAACATAGTAATCAGAACAAACACAAAGTCACAAAATCGGAATAAAAAGACGGAAATAAAATAATAAAAAAATAAAATAAAAACATAGTAATCAGAACAAACACAAAGTCACAAAAACGGAATAAAAAGTCGTATATGAAATAATAATAATAAAAAATAAAAAAAATAATCAGGAAAAATACCACGTCACAAAGATGGAATAAAGAGACGGCAATAAAATAGAAAAAAATAATAATAATAAACAGAACAAACACAGAAGTGCAAAAACTGAATAGAGACACACACACACAGGGAAAAAAGAATTAACCCCTTACTTACCATTTATTTTAAGCTTTGGCTCTCCGGCTGCTGCAAAACTACAAGTCCCTGTAACACCTGGAGTAGTGGATCCACTGGACCGACACTAGCGATGGCACAAAACCGCACCAGGGAGCGGAGTCTAAGGGGCCGCTGGTTTACACCAGAGCCCGCCGCAAGGCGGGATGGGTTTGCTGTGGCAGGCGACCCCCAGGTCGCTACCCCTGGCTTGGTTGCTAGTGACGGCAGGCGAGGCGAGGCAGGAGCAGTAGGCAGGAGATGGTGCTGGCAGAGGTCTGTAGGCGTAGCCGCAGGTGACAGGCTGAACACAGGAGCGATAGTGTGACAGAGGAGCAGGAACCAGGAACAAGGACTAGGGACCAGGTAGCGGAGAGGAATCAGGAACAACAGGGAGCTGGGCCAAACGCTATGGGAAGCATGTAGAGGCTCCAACACCTGGAGTGGGGCAGGGCTGGAATTTGTAGGAAGTGATTAGTGCACCTTCCAATAAGGGGCGGACTGGCCCTTTAAATCTGAGACAGCCGGCGCGAGCGCCCTAGGAGGCGGGGACGCGCGCGCCGGCCGGCACAGCGGGTGACAGGAGCAGGGCGAGGTAAGGCGCCCCCTGGGGCCGAACTAGTAGCAGCGCCGGGTCCCTGTACATGGACCCCGGCAGCTGCATGGAGAGGTCGCGGCGGCGGTCTGGAGCACGGGACGCCACCGCGGCCGTGACAGTACCCCCCCCTTTGGCCCCCCCCTCTTTCGTGCCTGCAGATGGAGGCAAATCAGTGATGAAGTCCATCCCTATGTGGCGAGGGGATGTGGATTTGCGGATGAAACCCTTCTGTAAGTTCTCCCGGATGTAAGAGGACATGGCCTCAGTTCTCCGACCTTGTGGAGAAGTTCCAGGAAGGAGGTCTATGGGATAATCGTACGCCCGATGAGGTGGTAGAGAGTCCGCCTCCGTGGCAGAGAAGGCATCAGGCAAGTCTTGGTATTCCACCGGTAGGCCGGATAGAGGCTTGGCGGGGTCGGGTGACAACATAGAGTACTTGGGCTGAGGTGACCTCAGACACTGGTTGGAACAGTCCTGACCCCAACTAAGAATCTCTCCGGTTCTCCAGTCCAGCTTAGAGGCATGTAAATGCAGCCAAGGGAGTCCCAGGAGGATGGTGGAAGAAGAATGGGGCATGACGTTGAAGGAGATCTTTTCCTGATGTGAAGTGCCCACCTGGAGGACTAGAGGTGCGGTCTGGTAATGCACATGGTCGGTAAGAATCTCGCCCGTGACCGAGGAGATAGTCAGGGGTCTGGCTAGTGGGGTCACGGGTAGCCGCCATCTTTGGACCAATGTAGCTGCAATAAAACTGCCTGCTGACCCAGAATCGAAAAAGGCAGTAGTCTGGTGAGTTTGTCCTGAGGGTGTCTGGATGGAAACTGGCACAGACAATCTTGGAGAGGTGGCATTCACACTAATGGCCCTATTCCACGGGTCGTTTTAGAGGAGCAAACGAGCGCTATTAGCGCTCGTTTGCTCCTCGTTCCCCGCTCGCTGCCGCCGCTATTCAACGCGGCTGCAGCGAGCGGGTGAGTGCGGGAGGGGCGGCGGGGAGCTGCGGGGGGGCTGCTCGGAGGATCGCTGATCGTCCGGGCAGCCCATAGGATATAGCAGCATCTGCTGCCGATGCTCCTATTCAACGGAGCGACGGTAGCAGATCGCTGCTATATCAGTCGCTTGTTTTTCAACATGTTGAAAAACAAGCGACTGCAACGATCAGCTGACATGAACGATGTCGGCTGATCGTTGCACTCTATTCCACGGAACGATTATCGTCCGTAGCGGTCGATATCGTCCGAAAACGAACGATAATCGTTCCGTGGAATAGGGCCATAAGGGCCCTATTCCACCGGACGATTATCGTTAGCATAATTGTTAACGATTAACGATCTCAAACGACCGCTATTGCGAAAGACCTGAAAACGTTCACTCATTTCCATGGAACGATAATCGTTACTTATGATCGTAATTGCGATCGTTTCTTCTTCCGTATTTATGCGCTATTGCGTTCGTATCTATTGCGAACGACCGAACGATGTCTTATTCAATGCGAACGATTTGCGAACGAACAACGATAAAAATAGGTCCAGGTCTTATAAAGCGATCAACGATTTCTCGTTCGGTCGTTAATCGTTAACTGCATTTCAACCGAACGATTATCGTTTAGATTCGAACGATTTAACGATAATCTGAACGATAATCGTCCGGTGGAATAGGGCCCTTAGGGAGACCTCTCCCACCGGACCTAGGTGCTGGCGTTTCCCGGACGCTTGAGGACATTGGGGACATCTCAGCCGAAAGTGATCCGAACCACCGCAGTAGAGGCAGAGATTCAGCTCCAGTCGACGGGCCCTCTCATCAGTCGTCAGGCGAGCTCATTCCACCTGCATAGGAACTTCTGGAGACGACTGGGGCATAGGAACAACGGGATTCTGGAACACCGGCGCCAGCCGGGGATGGCGACGGGGCAGACTCAAACGCCGTTCTTGCCGGACCTCCTCCTCTCTCTCGGAAAACCTGGTGTAGACTCTGGTAGCCAGTAGAATGAGTTCGTTCAGGGAGGTAGGTAGGTCTCGGGCAGAAAGCACGTCTCTCACTCGGCTGGATAGACCCTTCTTGAAGGTGGCTATTAGAGCGGCCTCATTCCAGTCTAATTCTGCCGCCAGGGTGCGGAACTGGATGGCGTAGTCACCAACAGAGGAGCTCCCTTGAGAGAGGTTGAGGAGAGCAGTCTCAGCTGAAGAGGCACGGGCAGGTTCCTCAAAGACGGAGCGAAACTCGGCCAGGAAGGTACGGAGATTGACAGCAGCAGGGTCATCTCGGTCCCACAGCGGCGTGGCCCAAGCCAGAGCTCTTCCTTCCAATAGGCTGATGATAAAAGCCGCTACCCCTGGTTTGGTTGCTAGTGACGGCAGGCGAGGCGAGGAAGGAGCAGTAGACAGGAGATGGTGCTGGCAGAGGTCTGTAGGCGTAGCCGTAGGTGACAGGCTGAACACAGGAGCGATAGTGTGACAGAGGAGCAGGAACCAGGAACAAGGACTAGGGACCAGGTAGCGGACAGGAATCAGGAACAACAGGGAGCTGGGCCAAACGCTATGGGAAGCATGTAGAGGCTCCAACACCTGGAGTGGGGCAGGGCTGGAATTTATAGGAAGTGATTAGTGCACCTTCCAATAAGGGGCGGACTGGCCCTTTAAATCTGAGACAGCCGGCGCGCGCGACCTAGGAGGCGGGGACGTGCGCGCCGGCCGGCACAGCGGGTGACAGGAGCGGGGCGAGGTAAGGCGCCCCCCGGGCCCGAACTAGTAGCAGCGCCGGGTCCCTGTACATGGACCCCGGCAGCTGCATGGAGAGGTCGCGGCGGCGGTCCGGAGCACGGGACGCCGCCGCGGCCGTGACAGTCCCATCATGCCTGGACAACCAAAGGCTTGCGGTAGATTCAGCCACTAGTATAAGTTATATGGGGCTCATCCGACAGATGATGTTGGTGAAGATAGGACTCGGGCGTGATGCAAAATCACTGCCCGACCCCTTTGTTCTGGGAGAGATAAGCCACAGCCACCCCTTCCCGTAGAGAACACAGGAACGCTCAATTGTGTCAAACATTCCTGTGTATGGGGAGGACGGGAGAGATAGTAACCTTCAGTTATTAAAGGTGTATGGACATCTTAAGAGAAATGCATTACAGCTGCCACATAGACTGGAGAGAACCTATTGACTTCTATGGAAGAGTGTTCTAGGCATGCTCTTTGACCTGTGCAGAGATCACTGTGTCTGAATAGGGAGGAAGGGAGCTGTGACTAATTGTGTATATACACACAGTGGTGCCTTGGATTACGAGTGTAATTCGTGGAGTATAATGTATAGTAAGTGTATAAACCTGAAAAAAATGCACTAGTTTGTAGATACAGGATGGAACTGCAGATCCTCATAATGCAGTAGTGTAGTACAACAGGCAAGAATAGAGAAGCAGGGCTGCTGTCAGAGGTCTGTGTGGTCACATGACAGCAATGGGGAAGGGGTGTGTGTTCAGCATGGACCAATGAGGAAGAACTGTGCAGGAGGACAGTGACAGAAACCTTTTTATGCAGCAGTGTGAATGGCTGAGTGTAAGTGAAGGCACATTATAGCAGGAACGTCCGAGGAGAGAGGGGTTACAGCTATGAAGAGATTACCTCCACAGTCCTGTCCCCTGATGTAAGCCCCAGCCTGAAGTGAATCTGCTATGATTTGGAAGGTGAGGGAGACTTCCTGGGCCAGAGTACAGGACTGTAGACCCCGCTATGCAGACCATGCCCCTCCTCCACTCCCCCTCCCACCCAGTACAGGGAGCTCTTAAACCAAAGCAATGCTCTTAAACCAAGTTACAATTTTGAAAAACTGTGAGCTCTTCTTGCAAAAGGCTCTCAATCCAAGTTACTTGTAAACCAAGGTATATATATATATATATATATATATATATATATATATATATATATATAGGCTAACAGATGACTGAAGGAGACATGAACTACTTTTAATGATTCATAATGACAGTAAGGCAGGCCGGGCCGATGTGTGACCATTGTTGTTGGATCACACCCTGCACTACAGACAGTCACCAGACACTGCACAGTCCTCCTAGAATTCTAATGACGAGGACAGCAGGGGCCAATGAGAAAGCTGGACTCACGCCCCGGGGCGTCATACTGACAGATAATGCCTCAAAGACACATGACTCAAACATTCTAGTGACACAGTCATTTATTTTATCTACAAACAGGACAAAAAGTTATATAACTGCAGCCATACATAATGAAACAAAGGAAAATGATAGCAATTCACTAATATATTTCTACTATTGGAATCGTTCCCTATTGATTATGTAATACTAATCAATGTAGGTGGCCATACACTGATCGTTCGCCATGAGTTATTTCTCACATTCTGTCCCGGTCCTTCCCGTACACAGCACGGCTGAACCTTCCCATGTTCATTATTGGGGAGGGGTAAGTCCCTGCGCTGACTGTGGCTTAACTTTTCAAGAACAAAAGAGACAGGCAGTGATTTTCCATCATACCTGACTCTCAATCTCTCCATCAATATCATCTGAAAAGGCCTGTCGGGAAAGCCCCATACACTTAATACTGACAGCCTATCCCATCGCAAGCAGCGTGTTTGGCGATAAAAGTGTATGGGGACTAGTCTGAAATGTAGCAAGGGTGTGGACCCTCTGTGCTTTAGAATGTGGGAGTTGGACTTAGTAGCAGGTACCAGGTCACCTCCGAAGAGTGGTCGTATTGTGGGGTAGCTGCTGGCCCAGTGGACTAGAAGACACCAGTGCAAGGACCTAAGGAATCAAGAAGGTCTACATCCAGGTGGACAGGCGGTAGAAAAGGTAAGTCAGGAACCGGCAGGAGAATGGTAGCAGGTGGCACAGGTTTGTAGTCAGCAGCCCAGGTCACACACGGGAGGGTCAATATAGTACAAAGAAGACAGGTAGAGAGAGCCTGGAGAACAAAAACAGGTCAGACTAAAAATGGGCACAACTCGGGCATCCTTAGGTCTGTCCAAACCTGAGCGTGCAGCATTTGATTATCGGTGGCTGAAGAAGTTGGATGCAGCCCTAGGGAGTCCTGGAAAACATGGAAACAGCCTATGGCTATACATGTTTTCCAGGCAGTCCTAGGGCTGCATCCAACTTCTTCAGCCACTTCTAATCAAACGCCATCTGCTCGGGCTTGGACAGACCTGAGCATGCCCAAGTCCAGTCTAGTTGGACAGGATGACGGATGATGCAGACCTTTGCTATAGAAAGCCACCCTATTACTGAGGCAACACAAGGCAGGTGGACAGTCTGAGCAAGGGCAGGTAAGGGACAGGTTTTGTCACTATGAGGGGAAGAGAGCACATGCGCTCCCTATGAGCCAGAGGAGGAACAGCCTTGCAGGAGGCAGCAGGAAGAGGAGGAGGACCTGGCTGTATGGTGGTACCTGCAGGTGAGCCAGGGACCGAATCTACTAGAAGTCATCATGTAACAAGGACCAGCTTCCAGTGCAACTATGTCACTATAGTACGTTAATACAGATTCATAGGTACTCATATATGTGAACACTGTGTAGCCACCAGGTCCTGCTCCATAGCCCTTTTTGTCCAAGCAGAATGGAAACTGTGGAGGATTAGCAGGGAACTAGGGCTAGGTAAGTATGTTTTTTTCTATATCTTCGACATATCCTTCCTGAGGAAGCCGGGTGGCCAGCAGAAGACATGGGGCGCTCTGTCCTCACTGACCCCTTATCCTTTTACCACCTGTGAAAGGTGTTTGATCTTCCGTTATATAATTTATCTGAGCTATTGCAGGTTCCTACCACATATTATGTGGTGGGGGTTGGTATATGGGGTACCTTGCATTTTTTGCTTTTAATATGTTTTGCATTTAGATTTGTTGTACCATGTCTGCCTTGTAGGGATTTTTTTTTTTATAAAGGATTTTTTGATGTCCAACCGATTGTATGCATATGCTATTCACCTTTTTTTTTTGTAATGTTGTTTACATGCATTGGTATTACACTCATGCACTGGTGCCCGCTATTGTGTTTGGTGACGTACAAGTAAGGAGTCTTCATATGCCAAGGGCCAGCTGCCAGCGCAACTATGTTACTTAGTGCACATCCATAGGTACTCATGTATGAACCACTGTGGCCAGTGACTGGCTGAGCATACCACTGGTCTTGGAAGCAGAATTAAAGGGGTTATCCAGCGCTACAAAAACATGGCCACTTTTCCCCCTACTGTTGTCTCCAGTTCAGGTGCGGTTTGCAATTAAGCCCCATTTACTTCAATGCAACTGAGTTTCAAAACCCCACCCAAACTGGAGACAACAGTAGGGGGAAAGTGGCCATGTAGCGCTGGATAACCCCTTTAAAACTGTGGAAGAGCAGCAGGGGATCAGGGCTAGGTAAGTATGTTTTTTTCCCTTCCTTCTGACCCAGCTACATATTTGATGGCTGCTATGCATGTACAATGCTTGGGCTGCCCATAGACATAGGCTGTGAGTGCCCAATGGGAAACGAAGCTTTGAATACTGTTGATCAATACTACACATTTTGGTAGGAGTGAATACAACCATATCTGCCAGTCTTCTGGGATACAAAATAATTTTTTGCCCAAGCCTCAGTTACATAAGAATTCTCACTTTTTTATGTTTTTCTAGAATTGCAGGTTTTTTTTTCTATGGACCCCATATTTTTAATCAAGTCCTGAATGGGGTACAAGTAGGAGCTGTCACCATGCCAGCAGAAGGGGTAAAAGCACCCACGTAAATACCTAGAATTACAGTCTGCACATTGTGTTAAGATTTAGTAATTTGTTCGTCATATAGAAGACGTGTTGCGTAGCATTGTGTTTCCTCACTTTACTCTGAACCCACCACCCACCTGCTGCAGAGCATGAACTTTTGTTCCAGTACTTCATATTCCCTGAAATATTGCTGCTTTCTTGGCTCAGTTCTGTTAGTTTGTTCTGTATTATGTCAGTGTCAATGTCAATGCCAAAGCAGCTTCTGTAATCGCCACTTATCGAGTTGTACAAAATACAGTCGGCAGTACGATGGTTGTTACTTATTCTTATGTCGTCAGCACATTCGGCCTTGCTGTACGGTGAGAGCATAGTCAGTGGTGGCATGCACGTGAACATTGGAGATTTATCAAACATGGTGTAAAGTGAAACTGGCTCAGTTGCCCCTAGCAACCAATCAGATTCCTCCTTTCATTCCTCACAGACTCTTTAGAAAATGAAAGTGGAATCTGATTGGTTGCTAGGGGCAACTGAGCCAGTTTCACTTTACACCATGTTTGATAAATCTCGAGTTTTCCCCAACATGTGTAAACCAAGGCCAGGATAGACAGGAGAAATATTCGGGTATGTTCGAGTTCGATCGAACCTCAGATTTTCCGAGATTCAATCATCTCTAACCATCACCACCACAGTTTTCACATAGCTCCCAGTTTCAATACACAGCACTTCAGGGATTAGGGTCTGCACATGCGGAAGTGTAGGAGGCGGAGCCACTTATTAGTTGAGCGGGCCACCGCACGTTCCCACACTTATATTGGAAGGACTGCACAGCAGGACTGGGAGCTCTGAACAAGGGAGGAGAAACAAGGAAGGCAAGTATGTGTTATTTTTTTTTATTTATTTTTTTTAGCAACTAGTTCTAGAAGATCATAATCCACAGAACACCCCTTTAATATCAAGAAATTAAAGAGAAACTTTACCCACTACTCCTGATACAAATAGGAGATTTATCTATCCATTCATAGGCTGTATCCATGTTTTTCAGGACTCCCTAGGGCGGCATCCAACTTCTGCAACCTCAGGGAGTCAAATGCCAAGTGTTCAGATTCGGAGAACATTGCCGAACCCGAGCAGTTCGTCCTCTCCACTCAACACTACTCAAGATACATTTCTTGACTGAAAAGCTATCTCCAAAAGGTGGCATCAGAGAGCTGCTTTGCATATTCTTCCCAGAATTCCCCCTGGGGCACAGATTTGCCTAGTCTCCACAAGTCTCTGTGGCGCTCTTCCCAATGAGAAACATGACCCCTTTGATGCGAAGAGGAACACCACAATGTATAGTTTTAGGAAAAGACTCTCATCAAGGTAATAAAACAATTATATAAGGAGAACTGTAAGATCATCTCTAAGGCCTTATTCATATGTCCAGTGTTTTTTAAGGAGCGTGATTTTTTCCACTCCGTGAAAAGCACTGAACGTCGGTTCATTGCATCAGTGCGATGGGTTGTGAGCAGGGGACATGGGAGCCGGGAGCTGGTGACAGGAGCAGGGGAGATGAGAGCCAGGTGCGGGGGACAGCAGCAGGGGAGATGGGAGCCGGTGACAGGAGCGGGGGAGATGAGAGCCAAGTGCGGGGCACAGCAGCAGGGGAGATGGGAGTCGGGAGCTGGTGACAGGAGCAGGGGAGATGAGAGCCAGGTGCGGGGGACAGCAGCAGGGGAGATGGGAGCCCGGAGCCAGTGACAGGAGCGGGGGAGATGAGAGCCAAGTGCGGGGCACAGCAGCAGGGGAGATGGGAGCCGGGAGCTGGTGACAGGAGCGGGGGAGATGAGAGCCAGGTGCGGGGGACAGCAGCAGGGGAGATGGGAGCCGGTGACAGGAGCGGGGGAGATGAGAGCCAAGTGCGGGGCACAGCAGCAGGGGAGATGGGAGCTGGGAGCTGGTGACAGGAGCGGGGAAGGTGACAGCCGGGAGCGGGGGACAGCAGCAGGGGAGATGGGAGCCGGGAGCTGGTGACAGGAGCGGGGGAGATGAGAGCCAGATGCGGGGGACAGCAGCAGGGGAGATGGGAGCCGGGAGCTGGTGACAGGAGCGGGGGAGATGAGAGCCAAGTGCGGGGCACAGCAGCAGGGGAGATGGGAGCCGGGAGCTGGTGACAGGAGCGGGGGAGATGAGAGCCAGGTGCGGGGGACAGCAGCAGGGGAGATGGGAGCCGGGAGCTGGTGACAGGAGCGGGGAAGGTGACAGCCGGGAGCGGGGGACAGCAGCAGGGGAGATGGGAGCCGGGAGCTGGTGACAGGAGCGGGGAAGGTGACAGCCGGGAGCGGGGGACAGCAGCAGGGGAGATGGGAGTTGGGAGCCGACAACAAGAGCAGGGGAGATGGGAGCCGGGAGCGGGGGACAGCAGCAGGGGAGATGGGAGCCGGGAGCGGGGGGACAGCGGCGGGGGAGGTAAGAGCAAGGAGCAGGGGACAGCAGTGGGGGAGATGAGAGCTGGGAGTGGGGGCAGGCATCTGTGCCACCATGCGCACTATGACCTTTCCTATTTTTTCGCGCCAAGGTTTATGGCACGGATGGCGGCACGGATGGTGTGAATGCCCACATAGGATTTCATAGGCCCTAAAATCTTCGACCATAGGCCCTGGATCTTCGACCATGGACAATTTTACGAGACGTTTGAATAAGGCCTAAATGACCCCTATTTTACACTATGCAAGTAAAAAGACAGGCGCAGCACTTCATCCATCAGCCATGACTGTCACATTTCCGGTCATATAAATCTTCCTCAGCTGTTCAAGTTTTTTTTTGTTTTCTGTTGCTTCTGGTTATAGTATTATGACTTCATGCACATTTACACCCAACCTGTCTACGTGTGGCACAGAACACTATCCTATTCCCTATAAATTATCCACTTTTGACATCATTTTGACAAAAAAGCAGAACTTACGACCCACATCAGTATAGGCAATATCAAATGTTTGACTTAAGGTGGAAATTTTTGTCCCATGAGTCTTCTTGCATTCTCAGATGTACGTACGGTAATGTGATACGTTCAGTCGGTAGAGCTGAAAATAAGATGGAAGAGCATTGAGACAATAGGTATTAGAAGACACCCTCTGGCCTCCCGTTAAACATGGACACATGGAGCAGCAGTTAAAACTAATCCAATGGGTAGAAGGATCCTTAGGTCTTAAAGGTGAATCAAAAAACATTATTTTCTCGCAAAAAAAACAGCACCCCACCTGTATAGAGGTTACATCTGTTATGTCATCCTCAGCTGAGATGCAGTACATTGCATGTACAGTTGAGGCGCTGTTTCTGGAAAAAGGCAGCCATGTTTATGTAATCCTGGACAACCCCTTTTAACCAAAACCTGAACGCTTGGCATTAGATTACTGGTGGCTGAAGAAGTTGGATGCAGCCCAAGGGAGTCCTGTAACACATGGACACAGCCTACGGCCAACTTCTTCAATCACTGGTAATAAAATGCAGAATGTGCTGGAGGTTCGCTCATCTTCTATCCATAGTACATTTATAATAATAGATAAGACTGGCGTGTGAGACGTCAGATTTAGTAAATACATTTTTTGCCCTAAAAATAAGGCTCAGGTCCATTTATAAGCCAGTTTTTGACCAATTTTGGTAGGTATTTTGAGCCATAATAACCGTAATAAGCCATAAGTCATTAAGTCATTTTTTAGCCTATAGCTTTACAAAAAACAGCTACAGATATGCCTGAAAAAGAGAACCGCAAAAATTGTTTAAAAGAAAAAAAGAGCCAAAAAGACCTAAAATTAAGTTCTACAATAGATGCGTATAAGTCTTAAAGGGGTAGTGCGGCGCTAAACAATTATTCAATAAATAACACACATTACAAAGTTATACAACTTTGTAATGTATGTTATGTTAGTGAATGGCCCTCGTCCCCGTGTTTCCCCCCACCCACGCCACCCCCGGAAGGTGGTGTCGACCCCTGTCCGCCATCTGGTGACAATGATGTAATCTTAGGGTGGCCGGCGGAACCACTCCGACCGTCCCTCGTGCCGGCCGCCCTCTGCCGCGTCATCAGCTGCTCAGCCGCGATTGGAGACGAATGAACTGGTCAGAGCAGAGACTCATCACTATGTGTCACATCATCATGATTAATGGTAGATTTATGACACCTAGGAAAAAGGTGCTATCCTGAATGTGGGGAATGTAAGAGTGACATCTACAAACAAGTTAGTCCTTACGCCGAGGTTACCTGGACCCTCGGGGGGCTTTCACACTCCTGACTAATTAGGCACAAGACAGTATG
Organism: Dendropsophus ebraccatus; assembly: GCF_027789765.1. Classification (NCBI taxonomy): domain Eukaryota; kingdom Metazoa; phylum Chordata; class Amphibia; order Anura; family Hylidae; genus Dendropsophus; species Dendropsophus ebraccatus. The sequence goes on along the minus strand of NC_091467.1, from coordinate 19,631,115 downwards.
TATGACCAATGATTTATATTGTGGGTGACTTCATGACCCCCCTCTATCTCCCAAGGCTCAACCTGCTGACTACAAGCGTGGAAGGAACCTGATCTTCTCTTATTCTTCTGCTTTAGTTTCCTGCACTAAATACCTAATGAGATTGTAATGGCTTCAGTTTATGCTGCGTTTACACAGAACAATTATCGTTCGAATTGAGCGATAATCGGCTTGTGTAAACACTGCGAACGATCAAGCGATGAGTGAGAAATCGTTCATTTTGATCTTTCAACATGTTCTCAAATCGTCGTTGGCCGTTCGCTAAAAAATTTGTGTAAACAGTCTTTCACCAATTTGCCCTATGTGTGAGATGGGCCGAAGCGATCTTAAAACGCTCGCAATAACGATTTTTCTAACAAATTTTCGAATGATTTTTCTAACAATTTATTCGTCATAAAAACCAAATCGTTGCTTCAAAATCGTTAAACGATCGATTGGGCGAATTATCGCTCTGTGTAAACGCAGCACAAGGGTCCATTTACACAGAAAGATTATCTGACAGATTATCTGTTAAAGATTTGAAGCCAAAGCCAGGAACAGACTATAAACAGAGATCAGGTCATAAAGGAAAGCCTGAGATTTCTCCTCTTTTCAAATCAATTTCTGGCTTTGGCTTCAAATCTTTCACAGATAATCTGTCAGATATTCTCTCTGTGTAAATGGACCCTTATAGACAGCAATAAAGATGAGCGCAGCTGCTAGAGTCTGATCCTTCAGCATTTGAAAACTGGTGAATGAAGTAGTTGGATGCTGCCCTAGAGAGTCCAGAAAAACATGGATACAGCCTATGGCCTATGGTTGTGTTCATGTTTTCCTGGACTCCCTAGGGCTGCATCCAACTTCTCTCCTTCAGCCACCAGTAATCAAATGCCAAATGATCAATGAATCGAGCATGATCATCTTTACATAGCAACCAACCTGCAGATATTACATTTAGAGGGGTTACATAGTTACATAGTTAATACGGTTGAAAAAAGACACATGTCCATCAAGTTCAACCAAGGAGGGGATGGATACAGGGAAGGGGGAGGGGTGATAGGTTCTATACATATGCATCTATATTATTTTGGTCTAAGAACTTGTCTCCCCCTGTTTTGAAGCCCTCTACTGTTTTTGCTGTGACCAGATCCTGTGGTGACTGTTCCACAGATTCACAGTTCTCATGGTAAAGAAGGCTTGTCGCCTCCGGAGATTGAACCTTTTTTTCTCCAGGCGGAGGCCGTGCCCTCTTGTCCTTTGAGGGGGTTTTACCTGGAACATCTTTTCCCCATATCTCTTGTAGGGGCCATTTATATATTTATATAAGTTAATCATATCTCCCCTTAAACGTCTCTTCTCCAGACTGAACAAATGTAATTCTTTTAATCTCTCCTCATAGCTAAGATGCTCCATTCCCCTTATTAGTTTAGTTGCCCGTCTTTGTACCCTCTCCAGCTCTAGAACATCCTTTTTATGAATCGGGTTCCAAAACTGGACGGCATACTCCAGATGGGGCCGCACCAAAGCTTTATAAAGCGGTAATATTATATCCCTGTCCCGAGAGTCCATGCCTGTTTTATACATGACAATATCCTGCTGGCCTTAGAAGCCACTGACTGACATTGTGTGCTGTTCTGTAGTCTATTATCTACAAGTACACCCAGATCCTTCTCCATCAGCGACTCTCCCAGAGTAACTCCCCCCAGGACATATGATGCATGTGGATTATTAGTACCCAGGTGCATAACTTTACATTTATCCACATTGAACCTCATTTGCCAAGTGGACGCCCAAACACTCAGTGTGTCTAAGTCATCCTGTAACATCTGCACATCCTCCATAGACTGTACTGTACTACCAAGCTTGGTGTCATCTGCAAAGATAGAAACATTGCTGTTAATTCCATTCTCAATATCATTAATAAACAAGTTAAACAGAAGAGGGCCCAGTACTGACCCTTGGGGTACACCACTTATTACCGGGGACCATTCGGAGTAGGAATCATTGACCACCACTCTGGGTACGATTTTAAAGCCAGTTTTCAATCCAGTTACACATTAAATTTTCCAAACCGATAGACTTTAACTTACCCATCAGACGTCCATGAGGAACTGTGTCAAACGCTTTAGCAAAATCCAGGTACACGATATCCACAGCCGCGTCCCCATCCAGGCTTCTACTTACCTCTTCATAGAAACATATTAGGTTGGTTTGACAGCTTCTGTCCTTAGTAAAACCATGCTGGTTATCACTTATAATACTATTAGCCACTATATATACCTGGATGTAGTCCCTTATAAGCCCCTCAAATAGTTTCCCCACAATGGACATTAAGCTTACAGGTCTGTAGTTACCTGGGGAAGTTCGAGAGCCCTTTTTGAAGATCGGCATTACATTTGCCTGACGCCTGTCCCTCGGCACAATACCAGTAAGCAAAGAATCACGGAATATTTCATACAAGGGTAGAGAAATTACAGAACTGAGTTCCCTAAGAACTCTGGGGTGTAATCCATCAGGCCCTGGAGCTTTGGCTACATTGAGTTTGTTTAATTTATCTTGGACCATATCTATAGTAAACCAGTTCAGTACATTACATGTGTTAGCAGCACTGGCCCCACCCACCTCAGTACTGGCCCCGCCCACCGCAGCTCCATCCTCTTTTGTATATACAGAACTGAAGAAGCCATTAAGTAACTCAGCTTTCTCCTGATCCCCAGTTATTAATTCCCCTTCACCATTATTTAGGGGTCCTACATGCTCTGACCTTGGTTTTTTTGCATTAATATATTTGAAGAATTTTTTGGGGTTTCTTTTGCTTTCTATAGCTACCTGCCTTTCATTGTGGATTTTTGCTGCTTTTATTACATTTTTACAGGTTTTGTTGACTTCTTTGTAATGTTTAAATGCTACAGCTGACCCCTCTGATTTGTATTTTTTGAATGCCCCTTTTTTCTCATTTATAGCCCTTCTAACCTCGGTTGTAAGCCATGTGGGATTGGATTTTAACCGTTTATATTTGTTACCCATAGGAATATATTTGGCAGTACAGTTATTTAATGTGGGTTGTTCCATCTGGATGCCCCTTAGAATGACAATGTAACACATTAATAGGAGCTTTATAGATAGGAGTAATATAGATCTGTAAATTACTTCTATTTAAAAATCTGAAGTCTTCCAGTACTTCAGCTGCTGTATGTCCTGCAGGAAGTGGTGTATTCTTTCCAGTCTGTCACAGTGCTCTCTGCTGCCACCTCTGTCCATGTCAGGAACTGTCCAGAGCAGTAACAAATCCCCGTAGAAAACCTCTCCTGCTCTGGACAGTTCCTGACATGGACAGAGGTGGCAGCAGAGAGCACTGTTTCACATTGGAAAGAATACACCACTTCCTGCAGGACATACATTGGCTAATAAGTACTGGAAGACTTGAGATTTTAAATAGAAGTAGATTACAAATCTATATAACTTTCAGAAACCAGTTGATTTGAAAGGAAAAGATTTTCACCGGAGTACACCTTTAAAGGAAACCTGACATACAGTCCAATCTGCAGGCGGCATGTTATAGAGCAGAAGGAGCTAAACAGATTGATATATAGTTTGTGGGAAAAGTACTAGGAAAGCTTCATGTAAATCTCTGCTCATTCTGCAATAAGTAGTCATGTGGGCGGTCCTACTCAGTGATTGGCATCTCAGCTGCTGTATGTCCTGCAGGAAGTGGTGTATTCTTTCCAGTCTGACACAGTGCTCTCTGCTGCCACCTCTGTCCATGTCAGGGACTGACCAGAGGAGAGGTTTTCTATAGGCATTTGCTCCTGCTCTGGACAGTTCTGAACATGGACAGAGGTGGAAGCAGAAAGCACCAGTAAAACACTGCTTCCTGCAGGACATACAGCAGCTGATAGGTACTGGAAGACTTGAGATTTTAAAATAGAAGTAATTTACACACACATATATATATATATATATATATATATATATATATATATATATATATTAAACTTCAACAGCAACCTACCTAAATGATTCAACATGCTCTGTGATGAGCATAATCTGAAAGGCCATTGAGTACAAGCCTACTAATATGATTAGAACTGGTGACACTGGGGCTCAGGCCATTATCCTATACACTGCAAACATATGAATGATTGCTCAGAGCTAAACACACCTAAAACCCCATTTTTCTCTAGGGATTGAATAAGGGCACATTATCCCATTGTGTCAGTAGGCCGTCATCTCCAGTTATGGGAACGGGGAGTGTGTCACCTCCAGTCATCCCACACTCGGCTTTCAGCCCCATCTCACAATGACAATACCAGTGATTTAGTCACATTCCAGAGACAGCTGCAGCTCTGGAACCCTTTTGTCCTGGGGGATACTAGCCTGCTTGCCGTGCAGTTTTTCTGAAATGGGAAGGTAAAAAATGATGTTGCGGCCATTGACACCTTCTGATGTGTCACCACTGTCTGCCACTAAGCCTATTGTTGTAAAAGACAAGCTTATAGGAGGGATTGCGGCTATTTTACAGACTGCATCAAAAGAGGAAGAAGACGACACTTCTCACAAATGGCCGTGACTATGAGAGTCAGTGTGTTTAAAGGGGTAGTTCAACCTCCCAAAAAAATTTTGGTGCCAAAAAGTGACAGAGATTTTTCGTTTATTTCTATTAAAAAAAAAAATCAAGTCTTTCAGTACTTATCAGCTGCTGTATGTCCTGCAGGAAGTGGTGTAGTCTTCCAGTGCTCTCTGCTGCCACCTCTGTCCATGTCACGAAGCAGGAGAAGTTTTCTATGGGGATTTGTTGCTGCTCTGGACAGTTCCTGACATGGACAGAGGTGGCAGCAGAGAGCACTGTGTCAGAATGGAAAGAATACACCTCTTCCTGCAGGACATACAGAAGCTGGTAAATACTGGAAGACTGGAGATTTTTTAATAAAAGTGATTTACAAATCTTTGGCACTATCTAATAGCAGTTGATTTAAAAAATATATATATATATATATACATATATATATATATATTTTTTTGTGAACCACACCTTTAGGCCGTATTATTCTGGATATTACCCAGGAATCAGTCACCGACTTATCACCTCATCTGCACAGGTCAAAAAACTATTGCCCATTGCCAGCACTTCTACTGGTATAAACAGAAGGAAGCACGGCCAACACATTGTGGAGATACATCTTGACGTCACGATGGCGGCCTGCATAGAAAAACATTGAGGTTGCATCGTAGTAATACTGCAATAACTCACCTGCAACCCAGCACTGTCACAAATCACTGACTTTATTCCTCCTATATAAGCCTGGGGCAACCTTTAAAGGAGTTATCCAGGATTAGAAAAGAGCACAGCTACTTTCTTGAAAAAACAGCGCCACCCCAGTCCTCAGGTTGTGTGTGGTACTGTAGAACTGAGCTGCAAAATCACATCAAGTGGTGCTGCTTGAAAGAAGTCTATGGGCTTCTACACACATTATTAGGTCAAAAATTTAAAATACAGTGGTACCTTGGATTGAGAGCATTTTACAAAATTTAAGATACAGTGTTACCTTGGATTAAGAGCGTTTAGCAAGAAGAGCTCACAGTTTTTCGAAATTTTAACTTGGTTTAAGAGCATTGCTTTGGTTTAAGAGCTCCCTGTACTGGGTGGGAGGGGGAGTGGGGGAGCGGCAGGGCCGGCGTCAGCACCCGGCTTACTCGGGCAAGTAATGATTAACAGCATGCCCTTCATGACGTCCAGGGCCTCCCTCCGCTGCGCCGCGGGGATGGATCATCCGGCAGGCGTGATGACGTCATCGCTCTGCCCTGCTAGGGAGATCCCATGATCCATCCAGCGCTGCGGAGGGAGGCCCAGCTCAGGACGTCATGGAGGGGGAGAGTAGCGTCCCGCCGCATCCCCTCCCCGAGACTCAGGGTCGGCAGCACCTCACCCGGGTGACAGCGATGCTGACCTTGATTCCCGGGGAGGGGATGCAGCGGGACACCACTCTCCCCCTCCATGACGTCCTGAGCTGGGCCTCCCTCCGCAGTGCTGGATGGATCATGGGATCTCCCCAGCAGGGCAGAGCGATGATGTCATCTCGCCTGCCAGATGATCCATCCCCCTGGCGCACAGAAGGGAGAGGTGAGCTAGAAGAGGGAAGACCCGTCCCCTGGCCGGATGAGGTGAGTATGCCTTTGTTTGTTTGTGTTACTATGGGGGGGTCAGCAGGGGCATTACTATGGGGGGTCAGCAGGGGACATTACTATGGGGGGGTCAGCAGGGGCATTACTATGGGGGGATCAGCAGGGGACATTACTATGGGGGATCAGCAGGGGGCATTACTATGGGGGGGATCAGCAGGGGGCATTACTATGGGGGGATCAGCAGGGACATTACTATGGGGGGATCAGCAGGGGCATTACTATGGGGGGGATCAGCAGGGGCATTACTATGGGGGGATCAGCAGGGGACATTACTATGGGGGGGATCAGCAGGGGACATTACTATGGGGGATCAGCAGGGGACATTACTATGGGGGGATCAGCAGGGGACATTACTATGGGGGGGATCAGCAGGGGACATTACTATGGGGGAACAGCAGGGGACATTACTATGGGGGATCAGCAGGGGACATTACTATGGGGGATCAGCAGGGGACATTACTATGGGGACAAAGGACATTTTTACTATATGGGGGGCACAGCATGAGGACATTATTACTATATTGGGGACATAGCACGGGATCCTACATACGGGACCCACATACCTCCTTACTTTACTGCACATAACACCAAGCAGCAGAATTACTACTGTATAGGAGCCTATGGGTGGGAAGGAAGTTGCTGGAAATGTGCGGAGCCTAAGATGGTTTGTCTGACAGGTTCTGAAGGGAAGAATTGTAGCTGCAAGAAATCATCATGGTGGTCTGGGCCAGATGGAGAGAAAACGGAGAGCAATCCCCTCAGATCAAAGGAGACGTCACCTGTGAGTTACTAAATTACGTTTTTTATTTCCCGGTATTTTGTCAAACTTTATTTGACCTGTATGCTGGGACCCTTCACAGCATCTCTCCATTCTGTGTAGGGGATCAGCAGTGTATTATATACTTATTATCCTCCTTCTGTATGAGTGTGTATATATATATCTCCCCATTCTGTGTAGGTATACAGCAGTGTATTATATACTTATTATCCTCCTGTATGAGTGTGTATATATCTCTCCATTCTGTGTAGGTATACAGCAGTGTATTATATACTTATTATCCTCCTGTATGAGTGTGTATATCTCCCCATTCTGTGTAGGTATACAGCAGTGTATTATATACTTATTATCCTCCTGTATGAGTATGTGTGTATATATGCCCAAGAGATAGATACCTACACAGAATGGAGAGATATACACACACTCATACAGGAGGATAATAAGTATATAATACACTGCTGTATACCTACACAGAATGGGGAGATATATTCACACTCATACAATCAAGAGATAGAGACCCGAGACCCTCTAACAATGATGCCACATAATTTGCTATACAAAGATGCCCACTGAGGCTCTTTCGACCAAGGGCCCACAAAATCCTGGAGCCGGCCCTGGGGAGGGGCATGGTCTGCATATCGGAATCTACAGCCCTGTAGTCTGACCCAGATAGTCTCCTTTACCTTTCAAATCATTGCAGATCCACTTCAGGCTGGGGCTTACATCAGGGGACAGGACTGTGGAGGTAATCTCTAGCTGTAACCCCTCTCTCCCCGGACAGAGAGCGCTGCATTCATGTGCCCACATCTGCCCTGCTCATTCCTTCATGCTCCCTACAGTCTCTTTCACCTCTTGTGTTTCCCATCCTCTCCATTCCTGCTATAATGTGCCTGCACTCACACTCAGCTATACACACTGCTAATGCTATAATGTGCTTGTCCTTACACTCCGCTATATACACTGCTGTTTCTGTTTCTGTCCTCCTGCACAGCTCTGTGATTCTCATTTCCTGATTAGTCCATACTGAACACACACCCCTTCCCCATTGCTGTTATGTGACCACACAGACCTCTGACAGCAGCCCTGCTTATCTATTCTAGCCTGTTGTACTACACTACTGCATTATGGGGATCTGCAGCTCCATCCTGTATCTACAAACTGCTGCTGTGTTCTCAGGGTTATTCACTTACTATACATTATACTCCTCATGCTGATTGCTATACTGTACAGTAACTTATAATATCACATATTCAGCTGTTTCTAAATGTTTGTTTCATCTGTTCTACATGTTATTCAGAATAATAAATGATTATTTTTGCAGCATGGAACCAATTGTCTGCATTTCAGTGATTTCTAATGGGAAATTTTGCTTTGGTTTAAGAGTGATTTGGATTATGAGCGCTGTCCCGGAATGAATTATGCTCCTAATCCAAGGCACCACTGTACTTGGAAAACTGTCATTCAAATAATTTTATTCTGTAATTTTTGAGTGCTATAATAAAATAACAAAAAAAAAAAAACACACTAGGGATGAGCGTAGGTTTGTCCACACCCGAACGCCCTACATTTGATTACCAGTGGCTGAAGAAATCCAATGCAGTCCTAAGGCCCTAAATAACAATACTGTAGGCTGTATCTATACCAATCACTGACTAAAGCCACGGGGCGGTTCAGAGGAGCAAGCGAGCGCCGACCTGTCAGGCCATAGAAGATATTGGCGGTCTACTGCCGCCGCTCTTATTACACAGCATAATGCTGGTATCTAGAACGTTGATTTTTCAACAACAACAACAACGCATGTTGGGTGATTGTTGCCTTCTAATACACAAGACTATTATCGGCCGTAATGGCCGATAATCACTTCGTGTCATAGGGCCTTAAGGCTGGATAGCAGTGCAGCCTGTGGTTGGCTGAGTGGGAAGGTTCTGCTAAGAGGATTCATCTTAGAAGTAGTAACAAGTGATGATCAAGGGGACCAGAAGTCACTGGACTGCGGGGGACAGAGGTAGGTGAGTATCACTTACTTTTACCATGCCATCACTAACAAGAAAACATTTTTTAAAGAAGACAACCAGACCCATTTTTTTTAGCAAGTGCTGGGGAGGGGGAGGATAGAAGAATTAAAGTGTTCTTACCTCCCCCGCTCCAGCGCTGGTGGCCGCTCTGGTCCCTGGCCGCTTCCTGGTCGGAGTGGGGGGATCCGGGTTGTGGCATGTGTGATCTGTTCAGCCAGTCAGCGGCAGAGGCGGAACTATGGAGCGGACCTCACAGGCCACAACCGGACTTCTCCTTTAAACCTGGTCACTCCCCCCTTTAACAGCTTAAAGCCCTGCCCACCTAATGTGGGCGTGGCTTAGGCTGCTGTGTGGTCCCACCCACTATACCCTTATTAGGCTGGATTTAGATTCACACACACATTTTGCTGACTTTTTTTTGTACTGTTTTTGTTGCCACGTTAGTTTAACGTCTGTAGTGACATATAAAACACGCAGCACTACCCTTTATACTTAGGAGTAAGCGATCGTTTTCTTTTGTTTGAGCCCCGAGCATAAGTGACCTGAGGAACAAAAGAGACAGAACCGGAAATTAATACAGCACATGCACGTCAATGCCAAAATAAATATATTAGTGAAATAGGATTCCGAAAAAAACAAACACCCACACGGGTACTACATAAATGAGTAAAACAAACAGAAGCCGACACCTGTGTTAATAAGAAAGGGACGTTGTTTGCTACTGGATACCAAGGAACTTGGGAAAAGTTTCCACAATAACAGTAAAAAAAAAAAAAAAAAAAAAAAGAGCTCTAACACAGCAATAGGACAAAGTATCAGATTACCTGAAAAAGTTAAAAAAAAAAAAAAACTAAAAAAAAAAACATGAACTATCACTAAATGTAAAAACAGAGGAGGCCCCCAGGCTAACAAAAATTTCCACTCTGCTGGCCGGGAAACTTCACTTGTGCAGATTGGTGGCGGCAGGAGGGGACGTGTATGAGCTTCAAAGTTCCTGAAGCAAAACAGATCTCGAAAAACTAGAAAACGAAGTTTGGTTCAGCACTTGATCCCATAACTCTGATATAGTCTGTGGATAAGGCCAACAAACCATCAGAAGAGACCGAGACTATCGCTCCTCATCTTCAATAGCTATGTTCACACACCGTTGTTATAAGCCGTTATAGGTATAGTCCTGGTAGTCGTAAAAAAAAAAAAAAAAAAAAAAAAAAGATAAAAACGGCCGTTGTTTGGCTTCAGAATGACGGCCAAAGAAAAGACGCTGTGGCAACATAGCCAAATTATGCAACGAGGCCATTTACCTACCAATAATAAGGCTGTGTGCACGCTAGCTTTTTGGGACCGATGTATTTCTTTAGGCTAGGTTCACACTATGTATAAACATCGGCCGTGTTTCATAACAACGGCCGTTATTTCTCAAATAATGGCAGATGTTATGAAATACAGCCGTTGTTTCTACATAGTGTGAACCTAGCCTTAACATGTAAAAAATATAATTTTATTGCAATTTTTTTTTTCTTGCATTGAATCCTGTTTCATTTAAATAAGACATCAATTCATCATCATGGATTGTTAGGATTGTGTCCACATTTGTGTGTTCAGGTCACACTGATCACTAGAATTACAAGGAAGACGCATTCAGCATAGCGCTTCTCAAGCCTTCTAGTACTTATCAGCTGCTGTATGTCCTGCAGGAAGTAGTGTATTCTTTCCAGTCTGACACAGTGCTCTCTGCTGCCACCCTTTGTCCATGTCAGGAACTGTCCAGAGCAGTAGCAAATCCCCATAGAAAACATCTCCTGCTCTGGACAGTTCCTGACATGGACAGAGGTGGCAGCAGAGAGCACTGTGTCAGACTGGAAAGAATACACCACTTCCTGCAGGGCATACAGCAGCTAATACGTACTGGAAGACTGGAGATTTCTAAATAGAAGTAATTTACACAATGACCTCTAACAATCCTAACACGAGCTGTATATATAATCAGATTTTTTTATTTTTTTTTAAGGTTTAGCCACATTTCATCAAGAGAACATGAAATACATCTTCCCTCCATTTATCTCAGCACAAAGGAATCTTTTCTTTAAAAGGTAAGAACAGTTGATCTGCCCTAAATGTAATACATTCTTGGGCTATTGCCTGGTCACAATGATGGGAGCAGACGGTTTACACAAAAGCCGAGAATGTAAAAACAATGAAGAAACCTCACTAATAGCGGATTGTATATAGCAGCAGAAAAAAAATCTGTAAGCTTCCAGGAAACTTTCCACAAAATGAGTAAAACGTAAAAAAATTTAAAAACTTTTACAGCTTTACGTGGCGGGTGGGGAGTGTTGACCTTTCTCCTAATATAACAGAGAGGTAAGCTGTAAGCAGGTTTGGCTGATAAACCCCATAGTATGATATATATATATATATATATATATATATATATACACACTGTATGTCATAAGGCTTGTCTACAGGGTATGCACAATTAGAAAAATAAAGCTGCTTCTTTCCAATAACAGCGCCACTCGTCTCCTCAGGTTGTGTGTGGTATTACACCTTTTCTCCATTTACTTTAATTAAACGGAGCTGCAATACCAACTGAAGACATAAGTGGCGCTATTTCTAAAAGAAAAACGCTTTGTTTTTGTGACCTGAGGTTGTCCAGCGAAAATCTTTTTCTTTTAAATCAACTGGTGTCAGAAAGTTATATAGATTTGTAATTTACTTCTATTAAATAAATCTCAAGTCTTCCCATACTTATCAGCTACTATATGTCCTGCAGGAAGTGTTTTATTTTCAGTCTGACATCTCTGGCTGAGACAGGAACTGTCCAGAGCAGGAGAGGTTTTCTATGGGGATTCATAGAAAACCGAGACAGAGTTCCTGTGTCGGCCAGAGAGGTCAGCAGAGAGCAGCGTGTCAGACTGAAAATAAAACACTTCCTGCAGGACATACAGCAGCTGATAAGTATGGGAAGACTTGAGATTTTTTAATAGAAGTAAATTACAAATCTATATAACTTTCTGACATAACTGTATAACTTTCATAAGCTAATCTGAAAGAAAAAGATTTTCACTGGAGTACCCCTTTAACCTACAGGGTAAATACTTTCAATAGGTGGCGCTAGACAAGCAGCTTGCTTTCTACTAAAGACTGGCTAATTTGCATATGGTTTTCCCAGGATGCATTGCCTGGTCTGCAATAATACATATGCCTGCTGACGGTCTCCTCAAGGAGAAACACCACCCCTCCTAGAATAATGGCAATATAATATTCTCTCACAATTTAGCGTCATTTCTCTGTTCATTTTCCTTACAAGTAAATTGACCACAGGGTGTTCTGGTTCCTCTTATGTAAGGGCCTATTAGCTGTGCTGTAAATGTCAGTAAGGTCAGGGCTGATTTACAGAGCCATTACACAACACTAATAGTAATGTAATGGTGCGGCCCTTTGCTGCCATCACTCATCGCTAGTACATTATATGGGAAGCTGTGTGGCCAACAAGCAAATTTATTATTTTTTTGATAGGCAATAACAATCTAATTCTAATGGCTTAGGCTGGGTTCGCACTGCGTTTTTGCTGTCCGTTTAATGGATTAGCTTATGAAAGTTATACAGTTATGTCAGAAAGTTATATAGATTAGTAATTTACTTCTATTTTAAAATCTCAAGTCTTCCATTACTCATCAGCTGCTGTATATCCTGCAGGAAGTGGTGTATTCCTCCCAGTCTGACAGTGCTCTCTGCTGCCACCTCTGTCCATGTCAGGAACTGTCCAGAGCAGTAGCAAATCCTCATAGGAAACTTCTCCTGCTCTGAGCAGTCCCTGTCAGGGACAGAGGTGGCAGCAGAGAGCACCATATCAGACTGAAAGAATACCGTATTTACCGGTGTATAAGATGACTTTTTAACCCCCAAAAATTCTTAGAAGTCGGGGGTCGTCTTATATGCCGGGTACAGTTGCCCTATACGGTTGGAGGGGGGGAGGGGGGGGCTCAAAAATGGCCCCATCCTCACCATATGGGGTAACCACTATAATAACAAAAACAAACATTTAACTCACCTGGGGCCCGTTCCCGGCATCTGCGCGCCTCCCATACCGTTCCCAGTGTGACGTACACTACCTGCGGCGGAGATTGCCAAACCTCTCCTCTTATCGGAGAGGCTCGGAGACCGGGAGAGCTTCGGGAGAACGATGGAGGCGCCGGAAGTTCCCAAAGCTCTCCAGTCTCTATCCCAGGTAGTGTACATCACACTGCCTGCTTTTAGCTGCAGTTAACCCCTGCCTGACCGCAGCAGGGCATCTTAAATGCCCAGTCGCCTTATATGCCGGAAAATACAGTATATCACTTCCTGCAGGACATACAGCAGCTGATAAGTACTGAAAGACTGGAGATTTACAAATTTGTATAATGGTGCGTTTACACAGAAAGATTATCTGACAGATTATCTGCCAAAGATTTGAAGCCAAAGCCAGGACCAGACTATAAACAGAGATCAGTTCATAAAGGAAAGCCTGAGATTTCTCCTCTTTTCAAATCCACTCCTGGCTTTGGCTTCAAATCTTTGGCAGATAATCTGTCAGATAATCTCTGTGTACCATAACTTTCAGTGGATTGGAAAAAATAAATAAATAAAATGCTGGCGTATTCCTTTAAGATCATAGTCCACAAAGCCACATGGTTAAACAGTATTATGAAAGGTTGTGCAATGATTTAATTTGCACAATAATGCAGATAAAAGCTCATAGTTTCATAACTAAGTGTTCTGCCATTCGTTGCAATATTATAAGCCCAGTAGTGAGCAGTATTTCCTCGCTGGGGTCCTGGGTTTAAATCCAAATTTTTTTTTTATTTAAACACTCCAAATACATACAAGATTGTGAGACCCATACGGAACAGAAGCGTTGGCACCATATAAGTAGGTCTTACATGGCGATTAAAAATGCGCAAATTTCTAGGGCTGCCTGGAAATCACAGATCCAGCCATTGGTCTCTTAGGTAGCAAAATTCAAGAGCCCAACGATCAGGTTTGGGTTTAGCCAAACTTAGGGTATTCCACGGGCCGATATGTAAACAAGCACCCACCTGCTAGATCGGCGCTAGTTTACTGGGCCTAGTCCACGGCCCGATAATAGTTTAGCAAGGGCTCCAGGGACATAGTTACCGATGTCCATGGAGCCCTTGTTGTTAAACAATCATTACCTCATTAGGCTGCAGGTCTTCTCCTCGGGTCCCGCGCGCAGCAACAGCTTTGACAGACCGCTAAGCCAATCACTGGCCGTGGCAGTCCCAGCCAGTGATTGGCTAAACGGTCTGTCAGCTCAGACAGGCCGCTCCAAAGCTGCTGCTGCGCGCGGGACCCGAGGAGAAGCAGAGCAGGAGAAGCCCTGCAGCCTGGTGAGGTAATTTAAGAAAAATAAAAAAAATAAAAATAAATCAGCCAATGACACGATCGCCTGATCGTTCTATTTCACGGAGCAATAATTGGCTGAATCAGGCCAATTGGCCGATTATCGCTCCGTGGAATAGGCCCCTTACTGTAAGTTCGCTCATATCTACTGGTGATTCTAGGTAGAGCAGTCATTCAAGGAAAGTAGAGAGGCACCGGAGACTTAAAGTAGTTTGTAAAAGTAGAACCCCCCTTTAAATGGCAGCCTTAGCCATAGATCATTAACAAAAATATTCAAAGTGTAAAATAAAAAATAAAATAAATAAAAAAACAGACCTCTACCATATAAAAGGTTGTGAAATATAAATATATTTTAATAGTTGCTACATTGAAATATTGTACAGGTACAAAAACAGACAAAAAGAAGTAGTATTGTATGGTCCGAAGTGAAAGAAATACAGAGCAGTCAGTATACAATGAACCCATTATACATATCAGAACCCAATGGAAACAATTTAGTGACTGCCCTATACATATTTCTCGCCTTTATTTTTATTTTTTAAAGTGAACCTAGCGCCAATATTGATGAGCCATATGTAGTGTTTTGTCAGGAAATAGACAAAATGTGTTTAAAAAAAAACAAAAAAAAAAAACAACCACTCATTAAAAGGAACATGTCACTTCACAAATGCAGTGCAATCTGGGGGCAGGGAGTTAAACAGAAGAGGCCGAGCAGATTGATATATAGTTTTATGGGAAAAGATTCAGTAGAACTAGTAAGTCCTTAATCTAAGCTTTTGCTTATTCTGGGCTTAAGAGTCCAGGGGGTGGGGCTACATCAGTGACAGTTATTTAAATTTATTTAAACATGTCAATATAAATTAGGACCGCCTCTAAACAGAAACCAATGTGAATAAATTACTAGTTATATATAATTTTATGGAAAGGATTTAGTATATCAATCTGCTCAGCTAATCCAGCTCTATAACATGCCTACAGAGTGGACTTCATTGTAATATGACAAATTCCCTTTAAAAGAATCTGTCACCTTCAAATCCCAGAACAGCGATCAGTAAAATACTGTATATATTTTGGAAGAAACCGTATTTACTTGTGTTTTCCCCCTATAAAAAGGAGGTAAAGAGGGTCGTACCCGAAAAGTTCATGCACAGAGAGCAAGTTACAGCTTGGCAATGGCCCTTTAAGCCGCACTTAAAGGGGATTCTCGGAGGAAACAGTCTCATTAAAGAATTGGTCCATTGGATATTTTATTATTCCTCCTACCAAGGGTATTAGAAAAGAGGTTTCTGAACATTTTCTGATCAAGACCAATAGAAGAGGCGTCAGGTTCACTTTAAAATGCCCTTGGTAAATACAAATATATATAATACATATGTACACAGACGTTAATATGAAACATTAAAGGGAATTTAAATTAAAAAAAACATTTATTAAAGGGAGACCAAAAAATAAAAAATAAAATTCTACAATCAATATTACAAATTCTATCCAAATCTAACATTTTCTATAAAATACATTTAAATGCATCAGAATTTTAACATTTTATTATTCTCTTTTAAAAAAAAAAAATATCTTGAAATATTTCAAAGAGTTCTATGACTACAAGTCAACATTTCCCCATATAAAGTATAGTGACAGTTTAGGCACATCCATACCCAGGTACTTATAGACTCACACGCACACACGAAGGACACTCGCTCGGTAGAAAAAGCAGACTTGGCACCCACTAAGGATCCGCTGTACCTCTCATTTAGAAATATCCATAGAAAAATGGCAGTTCATTGTAGTTCTTGGAAGAGAGACTGGGTGAGGTATAGTTAGAATTCGTCCATGGATAGAACATGCTTGCATACAGACCCCATCACCACCCCCCTATATTTAGTGGCCGCTCCCAAATTGAAGGCAACTTGGTCTTTCTTGGGTATTAGCTCAAGACCAAACCAATTACAATATTCCACTTACAGTATATACCTGAAATAGCCTTAATCTTTAGACAAACATACATGAAACTTTCAAGGGAACCAGTCATGCTGCCCGAACCACAAGTTAATGGGGCGGTCCACGGAGGCTTCTTCCCGCCCCCAGCCCTGATCAATTGATCTCCCCATCTTTGGGTATAGAGAGAAAACTATTAAAGGCTAAGGGTTGGGAGAAGACCCCCCCCCCCCCCCCCAAATGACTTGGTTTCAGCAACATGATCAAGTGATAACCGGTCCTCTTTATTATAAAAAAAAAAAAAAAAAAATCTAGATCCTGGAAGACAAATAGAAAATATCCCATTAAGCAGAGATCCTTAAATTACAGGAAATATGCATATTAGCATTTGCAACAAAATTACCACAAAAAAAAAGTTAAGTTAAACGTCCACTCTTTAAATGTAGTGTATTTAACTCCATAAAGCATCCATTTTTATTTCACAAAATGGCCTCTGTAGGCGAGAGCACCTGGAATTTCGATATGAAATAAAACGTTCTCTGGAAAAATGCTGGCAAATTTCATTTGGTTAAAAAAAAAAAAAAAAAGAAGCTTATTTTTCCTTTCGATATATATATTTAGACTGGGTGAGCTGTAGCAGTTTTGATATTGGGTCATTCAACAAGGTGGTTTGATTTCTCAGCTCTGCGATGCATTTCAAAGTCTGAACAACAGTCAACAGGGTCCGCGTGAAGCCTATGCTTCGATTGTTGGCGCCTTCTTGTAGATGGGTTTTTTCACCGTGTCGTAGGCACTGTCGCCTTTCTTGTTCTTCCTAACGTGCATTACGAGCAAGACAATGATGACGGCAAAGACCAGGCCAACCAGTGCACCGGCAACGACAGCTGCAAAAAAAAAAAAAAAATTATTGATTTTTTACCCCCATAGTTTTGGTAAAGATAACAAGTTATAAAAGTTTTATACAAGTTTCACCAAGAAAAGAGAAAATTTAGTGTCTTCAAGTAATCATACAGCACGGTCATGCACTTTCATACTATCGTAGATTCTATCATGTCTCTAGTAGAGATGAGCAAACCTTAAGCACTCTTAGGTTCGTCCGAATCCAGGTGTGCCGCATTTGATTACCAGTGGCTAAAGTTGGATGTAGCCCTAGGGAGTTCTGGAAAACACGGTTACAGCCTATAGTCTATGGCCATATAAAAAGGTTTTCAAGGAAGCTTTAGGGAGGCATCCAACTTTTTCAGCCACTAGTAATCAAATGGCGCAAGCTCAGGTTACGAAGAAATTGAGCATGCTTGAGGTTTGCCCATCTCTAGTCTCTAGCAATATGAGAAACATAGCTTCTAGGGCAGAATGGTTCCATAGCTATAATATCCAATTGACCCAAACGAATGAACCAGCTGTGAACATGGCCTTCAAGGGTTTGGTTCTTTCTTAACACACAATTTTTGCTGAATGCTCCTCAAAGAACTACAGCATGCAGCTCCATATATAAACCTTGTCGGGGATACCACCTGCAAGAGGACTTCCTGATATTTTCTGGACAATTAAGGACGTAAGAAAAAAAAAAAAAAAAAAAAAAAAAAAAAAAACACACACAACTAATTTTATGAATGACTAACAAGTCACAATAAGAGGAAGGAACCCATCTGTTAATAAATCCTTGAGGAATCACAACATCCGTTCCTTCCGCTTAATGAATAGGTGACAACACAACAACGCTCTTGTTTATCTATTTTTGGCGCAATTCAGCACAGGTGGATTTCAATAAATATACAATAATAAAAAGAATATAGGGCTGTGAAGAGTCCAAGGCTTACCGATGACTACTTCTGTCCTGCTTAAGAAGTTTTGAGAGGTGACGGGCATGGCGATTTTATTTGATATATCTTCGTCAGGCATGAGTTCCCGATTTGGCACTATATCGTTGTTCTCTTGGTCGACCTCATTAGAAATCTTTTTCTCAATGAAGCCTTCTTCGATGTCATTACCAAGAGTAGTCTGTAGGCGCAAGAAAATCATAGATTAAGACACAAGTCTTAGCTAGAAATAGGATATCTTAAACTAAGCAATCCTAAAGAGAGGTGAACTTCGCTCACTTGATAATACATGGAGGGAGCTCAGGGTTTTACATAACTCAGCCCAAGTGTAGGCTCATTCTACTAAGATATCTAACACAGATTTACATGGAGAACCGAGCACTTACTATGGGTGTGTCCACGGTTGATTCAATGTCATCTTCATCATCCTCACTATCGTCTTCACTATCGTCTTCATCTGAAAAGATTAAGATCACGTTAGTATGAACTTTAAAGCCTTGGCTACATTCATTGACCATAAAAAAAAAAATAAAATAAAAATCTGTTACACCGACATAGGTCATAGCTCTCTAATCAAACTAGATTTTTGCACCTGGAAAGATGGCTAGTCTCTTGTAACAGCCTTAAGAATAGGAAGGCCGCTACGTTTCCTTTAAGCGTCAGCATGTTTACTCATCACACAAGTTCCTCGGGTAGGCCAACATCTTGTTTTACCAAGTCTTCTATAACCACACCTTGTTTGTTTTTCCTATGTATTTATACGGCAGATATGTTTAAACACGTCGAGGCTGATTGATCTGAGTAGCGTATATATTCTACAAGAAGAGAATGGGAGGCTTGAGCCAAGTATTTTGTGTATGGCTTTACAGTCACTCCACAAAAAAAGTCCGCGCCCCCCCCCCCAAAAAAAAAAAAAAAAAAAATTTTTTTTTTAAAAATTCACGTTACAACATATCCAGTCAGTCAGGGTCAGAGGATTCCATAGACTTAATATTGAAGACTGTGTGCTGCCATGAAAGCAAAGCAGGGAGCAAACACTTACATATCCGAATTGGTGGGGGTCTAAAAAAAGCTGACCCTGACCAATCAAAAAGTTTCTAAGACATGTTAAAAGTAGTTTGTTTTTTTTTACCCTTTTTAGTACTATCCTTTTTCCATTAGGTACATGCACACCCAGCCAACCCCCTAAGAATAGGAGACAGCCATTGGCCAGCTGACTATTTGGACGATGGCTATTAAAGGAGTCTAGCCTAATACTATCAAAAAAAGATCAAATTCAAATACCTGAAAAACCGGACCCAGAGCCTTCTAACGAGTCTTCCTCATCATAGTAGTCAGTATAAATATCTTCATCATCCGCCCCAGAGGATTCAATCAGATCATCGATTACTACATTTGGGTCCATCAACTCTGTTTCTCGAATCTAAAATAAAAAAATAAAAAAAAAATCCATTAACTTCGATTGTCAAAGAAATTCTACAATAATCTAACATCACTAAGTGGCGGATGAGAACATTGAGAGGTAAAACAAGGTAAACCACAATGGGATGCGAAGAACGGTTGGCCTAAGCCTTGGGGTCTGGTGATGAAATAGTTAATATGGCCAGCACATAAGCCATATACTTCCCAAGGAGATTTTATTTCAATTATTAGAACAGGTTGGTGTAGAAGTTTCCTTTACTGCGACGTGTAATGCTACAGCCACACCTGCTTTACTGGACGCGCCTAGAGAAGTATGTTGCATGTAATAAAAAGGGACAACGTTGCTGAAGACACGACAAAGGAGGTGAAGCAACAATAGCAATACTCTTTATAATGTATAGCCCGAATACATAAAATGGCTACTAAAAAAAAAATAAAAATAAAAAAAAAATACCAATTTGAGTGGTTCTCCGCATCATACAGAATGATTAAAGGGGTTAAAGGGAAAAAAAAAAAAAAAAAAAAAAAAAAAAAAAAAAAAGAAGAAGATGGCTCAACTCTAACAAGGCCAAACAAAGCTCAACAAGTTTCACGTCCATTCTTCCAGTTTCTGGTCCCAGAGTATGGGTAATTTGGGTGCCATAATCTGATGCCATACACATGCTTGTGTTGATCTTTACTCTGTAAAAGCTCATGGGGCTCCGCCTCTGGCAGATGTGCTAGCTTCTGAAACACGCCATATATGTAAGCAATGCCCTGTACATTTTCCAAAAACCTTGCTTCCTTGCCCACTGGAGACTAGTATTTTGCAATCCACTGCTCTTTGCCGTAGCCTCCTGACGGCTATTTGTATTGCCTGAAGAGTAAGTCACACTCTTTGCTACATGTTGGAAACTCCTGGTAATTCTCCAAATTTGCACAACAAACTGGTCTGAGCTCAAACAGAAAGTTCCCCCCCCCCCCCCCCCCCAAAAAAAAAAAAAAAAAAAAAAAAAAAAAAAAAAAAAGTTTTGCACAGACGTGGAAGAAACGCATTCAATGGCAACACAGACTTTAAGGCCAGGCTCCACAGTCTACCAGGATAGCCGCGGGATACCATTACAACACAGAAAAGGGATGTCTTATGGGCTTATCACATGGGTTGCCCTTCAATTCAAACAAAAACAATTCAAGACTGCCATGAAGCTCTATGAGCTCATTTAAAGGGAACCTGTTGTATTACACCACTTTTTCAGCATGTTATGGGGCAGGAGGAGCAGAGCAGATTGATATATAGTTCAGTGGGGAAACTTTTAGTATTAGTCATTTTATTAATAGAAATCTCTAGGCAGTCAGTGATTGGCAGGACCGCCCACTTGACTACTTAGCATGAACAAAGATTTCCATAAATAAAATTATAAAACTGTATTTTTACAGTGATAGGATCCCTTTAAAAGAGATTCTGCAGGAGATAGTGAGCAGGGAGGATGAGAACTTAAGAAAAGTGAAAATATAGAAGGGGACTAAGCAGCACCAACACCATATATAACAACCTCATTGACCTGCGTTATACCCATGAGGACAAAACCATTACATTAAATTTTATCAGTCCTGAGCAGGAAGCCCGGCTTTGATAGGGAAAACCACAGCTTTCAAGGTTAGAGAAACCTCAAAAATCTTAGCAGAAAAGGAACAAAGAACTTATTATACGGCCGAGACGAGAGTATAAAGGGAGAGACTACTGTAACAGACGTGACTATACTGTGCCTCTGTAACGATTTGTTAATGGCAATGTAAACTTGTACTTGTTTTTCTGTGTATTTTAATCGCCGAGATAATATTTAACTCTAATGGGAGATAAACTGCACCCAGCAAGGTCACCTCATGGGACACGGTTCGAAAAGCTGCAGCAAACAGGTCCGAGCCATGAGACATCAGCTCCGCGTCTGGTTTACACATTAAACATCACTGGCCAGGTGAGAGAAGAGAACCGCACAGATTCAATTAACCTATTAGGGGAGGGAGAATTTTAAATACTTTCTCTCTCTCTCTTCCCCCCCCCCCCCCCCGCATGTCTTTATAGCCCTCTGCTTTTCGACCTATTTTGCTTCCGTATGTGGAAACTCACTTTTTTGTCCTTTATTCCCGCCACAGAAATACTGGTTAAACTGGTCAGAAAAAAAAAGGGTTATGCAAAAACTTATACGTAGGGAACATGGCCTGAAAGAAATTTTCAAAGAAAGAAGTCTTTCTAAAAATAATTTATATTAATATCACAGATCAGCCATCTTGTTCGGCTTTGTTCAGACCCGCATACTTCGGACTTGATTTTGGTCTGTAACAATGCTGGATCACACACACACACAATCAGAAATATTTAAAGGGAACCTGTAACTTTAAAAATGCAGCCTAATCTGCAAACAGCATGATGTAGAGAAGGAGTAGCTGAGCAGATTGATATAGTTTTGTGGGGCTTACTTTTCAGTATGCACATAAATCTTCTAATTCTGCACTAAGTAGTCAAGTGGGTGGTCCTAATAACACTTACTGATTAAGGCCACCCACTTGACTGCTTAACTCCCCACAAACTATATATCATTCTTCTCAGCTCCTCCAGCTCTAGATCATTATGCCTGTAGACAGGACTGCATCAACATGAAAGATCCACTTT
The DNA here is from genome assembly GCF_027789765.1 of Dendropsophus ebraccatus. Lineage (NCBI taxonomy): Eukaryota > Metazoa > Chordata > Amphibia > Anura > Hylidae > Dendropsophus > Dendropsophus ebraccatus. The sequence goes on along the minus strand of NC_091467.1, from coordinate 19,608,891 downwards.
AATGGTGCGTTCACACCTACAGGATCTGCAGCTGATTTTCTGCAGCAGATTTCATTTAAATAACTGAACACAGCATCAAATCTGCTGCAGATCCTGTAGGTGTGAACGCACCCTAAAGTCAACTATGGTCAATGAATTTTTTAATAATCTTGTGTATGGCCAACAGATAACATTTTTAGTATGTCAAGGTTGATTCTAGAAACTAGACTAAGGACTAAGCTTTTTTTTCTTTTTCTTTTTTACTTATTTCTCTTTAAATAAAGTAATCCATACCATAGGTACAATAGCTAAAAGAACAGAATGGACATGGCGGGATGAAAGACATTCCTTTTGAACGTCTTTAGCACAGTTAAGAGATCAAAGCTTCTGCGTGAAATAGTATAGACCTTTGCCTTGACCTTGTAGAAATGCTACCTGATACATTGTTACACCTGTGCAGGTAAGGGGGGGGGGGGGGGGGGGGCGGGCGATGTTGCCGTTTTGCCTGATTTATATGGCTGTTTCACAGACGTTCTACCTATATATCTAAAATGGTTTGTTAGTTTTACAAAACACAAAAGAATATTCATTTGCTGCCACTTGTTTGCTTACAAGGTGGCACCTGTCCCACTGTACAGCATTCAGGTATTCAGCATCTATTATGAATAAATAATACTTTGCTGGTCTGTTAGTACTAGAAATATTTATTAAGACTACATCAATGAGGAATGGCGAGCCAGAAATATTTATAAAGACTATATCAATAAAGAATGGCGAGCCAGAAATATTTATAAAGACTGTATCAATGAGGAATGGCGAGCCAGAAATATTTATGAAGACTGTATCAATGAGGAATGGAGAGCCAGCATCCCCGCATCACAGAAGGTCATAAATAGTAGGGGGGTTCGGAGACGGATGTGGATTTCTAACTGTAAAAAGCTGGAAATTCCCCCCCTTTAGACCCACACGGCGCGGCCTTTGGGAATGCTCTGTACGCAGGCAGCTCATCCTATAAATAGCCAATTTTTTGTATTTGGGAATTTCACAGATGGTCGAAGAGATATTCCAATTAAAGAACCGAGCTATATATCTTGCCATAAAGCCAAAAAGTCTGCTTCCATAAAAGGCCTTCAGTTTTTACATACAGCAATAGGAGGAGGAGGGGGGAGGGGAAATAAAAATAAATTAATGCTGATAAAGTCACAGCCATGGGCTTCTTGTGATATATTCCAAGTTCACGCAAGTTATAGTTAGCACGTCACCCATGACTCCCACAGTCTAAAGATATAGGATGCAGAAAGTTAACATGTTCCTTGAAGCTTTTGCATCAGCTCGTCTGTCGACTTTAGCTACAAAAAGGTCAAGATGAGAGCCAAGTGCCAAGTCAGACCTCAAGCAAGAGAATGCAGAAACTATTTCACACCAATCTGGGGCACCCACATCATATCGATCTAAGAGTCAAGCCTACATACAAAAAAAAAAAAAAAAAAAAAAAAGCATTGAATACAGCAGAGTATTCTAATGCTCCCATAGCTGTAGACAAGGACCAATGTTAACCCCACATGGTTCTTGGAAATCCAACGTTTCATGTGAGTTCAGGAGCTGTGATCACAGCACTGAAATAAGAGATGAGCTGTGAAATCGAAGTTTTCCTGAGTCGACCCTTGTCTTCATTCTTGACTGACATAAAGAACCTTCTTTAGGGATGAATCAAACTCTGTAGAATCGATGCCCGGGGGGGGAAACCGCTTCCTGCCTGCATGGTTCCTGAGCTCATAGGCCTGTCTGTACTTGCTGTAAAGAGGATATGATGATAATGGCGCATTAGCACACAGAGTTTATGATGCGAACATTAGGAATCGTAAATATGACTTCACCACCACCACAGGGTATTTTAGGTTAATCTGATAGAAATTTCCTCCTGATAGTCTATGTAATGTGACACACCTCCGTATAACTTACAGACTGATGCTGCCTAAGAGCCACATCCATGATAAACAAAAGGCTGTAGAATAGGGGGAAAACTCAGGAGACCACCCAAATTGACTTTGAAAAGTGGTCTATGAGGGGGCTCTCAATTTCTCAAAGATGTCAAGTATATTATATAGGGTAGGACCAAAAATCATAGGAAATCCGGTCTAGATAAAATTTGTGCACCAACTTAGTGTCTATCCAGGGATGAAGTTTTTTTTGTTTTTTTCAAATATGTCTGAAAGTCATGTAAAGTAGTGAAACTCACCTACTCTGATCCCCCACAACTGCCATTCCAATGGATCCACTGGCAAACACTGCTTCTTTCTGGTTCTTGTGCCTTACCCCCACAGGAGCGGTCTGCTCGGCCAGTCACTCACTGCAGGGATATCCTGCCACAGTCCGTAACCGGTCTAGCAGGCAGTTTCTCAAGGATGACATGACACCAGAGCCAAGAAGAAGCTGCGACTTGGAGGGATCAAGGAAGGAGAGTCACTTATTTATTCACCACTAGACATGAGCGAACCAGGTTCGGGTTCGAGTCGATCCGAACGATCGGCATTTGATTAGCTGGGGCTACTAACCTTGGATAAAGCTCTAAGGTTGTCTGGAAAACATGGATACAGCCAATGACTATATCCATGTTTCCACATAGCCTTCGGCTTTATCCAACTTCAGCAGCCACTGCTAATCAAATGCCGAAAGTTCGGGTTCGGATCGACTCGAGCATGCTCCAGGTTCGCTCATCTCTATTCACCACTCCCAACCATATATTCATTTTTATTATCCTTGGCCAACCCCTTTAAAAGCAGGAAACCTGAAGAGTATAATACGTCAAGACCGCCATATTTTGGTTGTATCAATGTCTATTGTGAACTATGGTCTGAAGTTGTAACATGTCTCCATTGGAAGCTGTGTAAGGAGACTTATCAGCCTTGCGATATTACTAGAGGAACGTATACAACAGAAGCAGTTGGCCCTCTTGTCGTCTAGTAAGTAGGAGATACGACCACGTCTAAATGACCGGTCACCCTAATCCCAGTTCTACATTGTGAAGAAAATGGAGACTACACTGATGAGATTTCTTGTCATACACAAGTTCTCAGCAAACAGATCCTAATTTCCTGTTTCCAATAGAGGCAAAATTAACACTTTCCTAAATAAATGACTAAATAATTAAAGTGTCTGGGGTAGAAAATCAACCTCATTGTCTGCCCTCCGCCCCATTGACTCTACCTATCAGTAATGAGTCAGCTGTTTGCATGTAATCAACAATCCCCGCATGGTTCCAGCTCTCCGCAAAGTCATTTGCACACCAATGGCCACTGTCTGGAGGGGACAGGACCAATGTAGACAAGGCACGTAGGCATGGTCCCTGTATTTGCCTTATCCCCCCCAGGATGTGACATTATGCTGAAAAAAAAAAAAAAAAAAAAAAAGTGTCTTAAAATTCTTCCTTTGTCCAAAGATCTGTTGCTTTAAAAAATATATATTGTCTACGAATGAATATCCAGTTATTGGCCGACAATCTCTACACAGAAGGGGCATAAAGAGAATATATGTACCACCACCTAGGTGCAAGGAGCCCACCATATCAAGCGACAAGCTAGAACACAATTGTCTTTGGAAGATATCACTTCCGAATATTCCCTCTTGACATAACATCGAGGGCCCATGGGAAAAGCTGTAAAGTTATGGTGTAAACAGGAAACAATGTACAATAGTAAATGACATTGCTTCAAATAAAGTAGAAGGAGGAAGCAGCTTATCAAACCTTATAAATAGCTGCACACTGCTATAACCCGTAGACACCCGGGAGCGCCATACCACCAGCTCATCCCATAATCCAACTGGTATCTGTTTAGCCAACAATCACACATTTAATATAATCAAGGTCTTTGTTCCACGTGACGAACCCGGTCAAAACAAAGTTGCAGGAGACACGTGAACTGGTACGTGTGCGCATACAACTATATAACTTGCTGGTGGTGAAGAGGGGAAATTCCAGTAGATCATAGGGACTATATAGGTTTATGCAGTAAAATAAAATTATAGGGGATTTTTTTTTTTTTGGGGGGGGGGGGGGTGCAAACACCTGTTCTAACAAAAGCCAGGTACACTACAGAGCTAGTCTCATCGATATCAAACTGTTAAAACGCATTCAGTTGCACAATCAGGTGTTTCCACTGTGAGAGAAAGGTACTTTTCCACTAAATAAGGTAACTAGACACCTGCAACTGTACGAACATCTTACAAGACTTGTTAGACCACATGTGAAGGAGCAGAATGCTTCCAGAAAACCTCAGAAGGACTGTCACATGTCAAGGTTCAAATGGAACAGCAGTGTCCGTGTATGTAGGGTGCCTAGTTCAATGGTATTACCAAAGCAGTCTTCGTACCATGGTAGACTCTTCCATCCACAACAAGGAGCATCTGATGCAATATAGCATTATGTAAGAGTAACCTTCACGTCAGATAAAGGAACGCTTCTGGACATGACAGAAGACAAGGTCAGATGGTGGCAACTTACAACTTTTTCCGGCTTACTCAAAGTCAACCAAATAGTCATTGTGGTCAAACTGCATGGTGCCACCAAAGTAGCTCAGCATTGGTTTAGGGATTTATTACTTGCTCTGAACATTGGTTAGGCAGGTGGTATGTCTCACAGTAATATTCAGATGATGCTTGGGCCCAAGGTAACATCCACTTGCCATAAGAGAAAACACACTCCAGACCAGACCACCATCTACTGCTCCATTGTCCAGTTCAGATTCCCACTGTAGTTGCGTTGGATAGTGGTCAGCATGCACTGCGTGTCCCGACACCTCCTACCATAACCAAGCTTCTTTCCGTTTGGTTTGTATAGAATGCCAAAGAGCACAACCGAAGCATGCTTGAGTCCAACTGTTTGGCATTTGAATACTGGTGGCTTAAATGGGTTATCCAGTGCTACTAAAACATGGCCACTTTCTTCCAGAGACAGCGCCACTCTTGTCTCCAGCTTGGGCGGGGTTTTGCTGCTCAGTTCCATTGAAGTGAATGGAGCTTAATTGCAAACCGCACCTGAACTGGAGACAAGCGTTGTGTTGTCTCTGAAAGAAAGCGGCCATGTTTTTGTAGCAGTGGAGAACCACTTTAAGTTGCATGCAGCCCTAGGAAATCCTGGAAAACATGGATACAGCCTATAGCTGTATCCATGTTTTCCAGGACTCCCTAGGCCTAGCAACCAACTTTTCCAGCCATCAGTAGTCTAACGACGCACACTCCCAATTGCGCTAATCTCTAGCGATTCTATACAAACGTCAGCAACCAAAGTTCAAGAGGGTCTTCCAGGTAGAGAGAGAAGATGTAGAATAGAACGATTTTCAATGACACCACATGTACTGTGATGGACTGGGAGGACTGGTTATGATGACATTGCTATCATGCAATTTACTAGGAATAAATAGTCATTAAAAAAATATTTCAAACTGGAGCATGACCTAGACACGTCCTGTAGTGATTTATTCCCCAAGTAGCCATATTCATTTTTTTTTAGCCAAACAAGCTTTACTTGTTGGATCTACTTCCAGCCCCATCAGATTCTGCAGCACATTGCACTGTAATATTACGCTCTGTCGGACAAGAAAGCATGAAAGACGCTGGTCTAAGTAAATACATGTACAGCTAAGTGTACACAAAAGTCTAAAGGTTTGACGTGGTCAGGATGTGAAGCATGAAAGGCAGCATAATAGGTGCACAGGCCCGGGCTGTTTACTCGCCATGTGAGGGCACCTGGAATCCTGGGGTTGCACACAGCCCTGCATTCTCCTGGGGCAGAACAAAAGGAGCTCAGGAAGCTCGGAGTCTTCCACAACACTTCTTAGAGGCCTAGAAGAATACAGCAGCTGTTCGCTGGCGCTGCGGATCGTCGTGCCCCTGTGAAATAGCTAAGGGACGGGCCAGGCACGTAGGTGATGTTCAGCTTCTTAAAGTAGTTACTGACCTGAGCAGTCATTAGTCACTTGGAGGGTGTATACAGCTATGCATACGTACACGGCCACCCCTCCTATATTTGTAGAAGGAGCAATGATATAGGCTGTAAATACCCACAGTAAAAGCTGAATCAGTGCCAAGTAATAGGTGATGGGTGTAGTATTGGGAACTAAGATGGTGTTTATTCAGGTGAACTGTATGCAACACTGACTAATAAAAGTCCTAAACGATGCAATGGCGGCCATGTCGTGTCCAAGTGACAGATTGAAGACAGACGCAAGTGCTGAGCCAATAGGGAAAATAGCCAAACTGGCCGCACACCTTGTTGATGATAGATGCTCCATAGACATGAGGAAAGAAGACGACCATGGTCTATCTACCTGGATGAAAGGATTGGCATTAAAATGTACACATTAGGCATGTTGGAAGACCCCCATGCACACAAGATAGTCGACTAGTTTGGCATTATGAGAGTAGTCACCTTCACTAGACCTTGAAAAGACACTTCAGGAGTAGTAACATCCACCATCATGAGGCGTCTACAAGTGAGGGCCACCACATATGTTGGAGTGGGATGAGAGATTCCAGTAATAAGAGGCCATGCCTAGCCAAAGATGGAGCTGCCCCTATTTATGATAGGGAAAACTAGCTTGGGGGAAGGGGGGCCCACCAACACCTAGAGAAAAGTTTGTTCTCTGAATAAGTGGATGGTGGCCTGTAGAGATGAGCGAACCTCGAGCACACTAGGGTACGTCCGAACGTGATCACTCTGCATTTGATTACCAGTGGCTAGAGTTGGATACAGCTCTAAAGCGGCCTGGAAAACATGGATACGGACATAGGCCATGGGCAGGATCCATATTTCCCAGGACTCTCTAGGGCTGCATCCAACATCTCCAGCCACTGGTTCAGAGTTCAGGTGAACCCCAGCGTACTCAAGATTTGCTCATCTCTAGTTTATTCTTTACGGGGCTTCAAAACATTGCCAAGCACAGAGCTCAGTGACCGGACGCCCCATAGAGAATGAAGCACAGGCCATGCACTGTGCTCTGCTCATTCAGGAGGGTCCCAGCGGTCAAACTATATATCCCCTACCCTGTACTACATACAGCCAATAGGAAAGTTCACCGAAAAGTTCTTGTATTTCTGGATTCTAAACGGCTGAGAACCAATAATCAGAAAAGCTGTTGGGGGGGAGCAAATCCCTGCAACGGAAATGATCTTTTAAGTAAAACACTTTCTTACCTCATAAAGCACGATATCATTTATATGCAAATGCGGCAGCCCCACAGAGAACAATGACCCCAGAGGGGCCTCACTCTATAGGCGCTCAGCTTTTTTTTTTTTGAACTGGCGCATTGACTTTGTAAGGCTGGTTGTTGTTTTGAACTGGTACAATTCAAGGTTTTTTTTCTAGACTCGCTGGAGCATATGTCAAAGCATAACCCCGTCCATAGCTGACTGCATCCTAAAGAACCCACAGGCTTCCCAAGGCTCAGATCACAAGTGCTCCCCCCCTTATAGTTTAATATTTAACTCCATCTTACAAACCAGTGACCCCCCAACTATCCACAAACTGTACTGTCTGCAGGAAATCCTCTCCTAAAATGGACATACTTCCCAGGAACTTTCCCAGGAAAAGCTGTTTCTGACGTTACGCAAGACAGGAGGGTGTATGTCGCAACACTAATGTACCAAAGACATTAAAGTCATCTATGAGGGAACGGTGACGACTGACTCACAAACTTGTTTATCATCCAACAAACACGTAGAAAAGAGACAGGCGAGCGGAGTCACAGCTGGAGTCCCCAAAAAGCAGAGTTATGCGAGCGTTCCGGAAACTTGGCTCCCTAAATCCCTCCATGTTTATCCAAGCTCCTTGTTTTACATAACTACTTGACGGAGTAACAAAGACGCCAGCAACATCTGCTAATAAGACGGTCAAGGGGTTGCTTCATCCCACAGACAAGAGAATTCCTAACGCGAGCTGGAGTCTAAATATTAGAAGAGTCCTGCCCCTCGCCAAGAAGTTATTTGGCTCCAGAGCAAGAATGAGAATGAACGTGACGGACGCAAAACTTCCTGGGGCCTTCGGTGCAAGTGTCGTAAGGACGTGGATGAGGTCATGGAAGCGGCCCACCGGCAAACACAGCGTTACACCACACGCGTCTGGCGTCCAGGCAACTACAACCTCTAGGGGGCCTGCTGGGAGTTGTAGTTTTACAAGTAGGGAACCAGGGGATTAGTTTAACCCTAGCGCTTGCCTTTATGGTACTCTTAAAGGGGTTGTCCAGCGAAATCTCTTTTAAATCAACTGGTCTCAGAAAGTTATATAGATTTGTAATTCACTTCTATTAAAAAATCTCAAGTCTTCCTATACTTATCAGCTGCTGTATGTCCTGCAGGAAATGTTTTATTTTCACTCTTGACACAGTGCTCTCTGCTGACATCTCTGGCCAAGACAGGAACTGTCCAGAGCTGGAGAGATTTACTATGGGGATGCATAGAAAACCAGACAGAGCTCCTGTCTCGGCCAGAGATGGCAGCCGAGAGCACTGTGTCAGACTGAAAATAAAACATTTCCTGCAGGACATACAGCAGCTGATAAGTATGGGAAGACTTGAGATTTTTTAATAGAAGTAAATTACAAACCTATATAACTTTCTGATATCAGTTGATTTGAAAGAAAAAGATTTTCGCCTGACAACTTGGGGGTTCAATGGAGGTCGTAGTGTTCTTACAGAAAGCCACAGATTAGGGATCCCTATTATAGCAGAACAGATATGATATTGCCAGATCCATTGCCGCACAATGATTATAATGTGGACAGTCAAGTTTCTGTTAAAAAAAAAAAAAAAAAAATACTGTAGATACTCATACCGAGTGAGACAGGAGAACACGGACACTCCTGTATAGGACAAATAATGGCGAACGCAAACCCAATGACGACAACCTTCACGCATGGCGATTTCCGACCACACGGCCATTACACCTCCGATCGGCGCGCCATTATATCTGTACACATCCATAATAGATGACAGGATATTATCCTAAGAGAAGTCACGTGAATAAATTATATTCTCCATTTCCTGTCCTGATACAATGAAGCCCCTTGAAGGCATCAAGTAGGGGGGGGGGGGGGGGGCTATAATAGAGGAGACGCCATAAGTCACATATATGGGGAAGGGGGGGCAGAACATCATCCACAGCCCATTAGCCAACCGAAATACATCCACAAGGGGGGAAAGAAAAGGTGCTGGAATTCCTCGTGAACAATGGGATAGGTCAGGGTGCGAGGCTCACGCTTGGAGGTTCAGAGAGCGCCCAGACACAAGAGAAGAGACAGCCTTTTAAATGGAGTCTCTTTCACTGAGACATTCCAGTCCCACAGCTCAATGGTCACATCCCTGGGGGCAATGACCCTTGTATATCCCACCACATGTCATGGGGGGGCAGTATGCCCCCTGGCTGCTACAAAGTTACCACCCAGCAACCTGAGCACTCAACAAACCAAAGCCATCCTAGACTATAGTCCCCATAATACACACATAACAAGTCTATGACTTGCTGGGACTTGTAGTTCCACAATCACTAGCAAACAGGTTTCTCCACCTATACACAAGGACACTATATACAGCCACATAGCAGTGGAATGCGAGTTATGCGCTGCCCCCCTCTCTTTTCCCCCTTCCCCGCGCTTTTGTGCGACTTTTTCTCTGCGCCACTTACCGATTCTGCCGCAACTGCGCCGAGCAGGGCCCCGAGCACGAACAGCACCAGCCTCATGTTCATCCTAAATGGCGCTTGGTCCTCGAGAGACAATCCAAAAGTCCTCAGTGAGTGCGACAGGAAGCTTGATCTCCCCAGCTGCTGTGCGACTATCCCAGCGAACTTTACTACTCTCTAGTGTGTGTGTGAGTTACCTTCAAAGGATTTTTTATACGCTGTCTCCTCCCATTTCACTACACACAGTCCTCTCTCTCCCCTCCCCCCATTACCGGAATTTCCCTGTCTGGGAGTTGATTCATTTAAAGGGGAAATGACATAAGAGGCTTAGGTTTCACTAGTGACTTAGTGGAATTTTTTTTTCCCCGAGTCTTTTGTTTCGTGTGACATGAGGCAGCGTGAGGCCGGGCAGTGCTTTACGGCTTCACTTTCAGCTTTCACATTCACGGTGTATAGGAAGGGAAGACGGGCGCCGCTCTTCCGAGATATTCGGTGTTTGTCAGAATCTTTGGATAATAAACAATGTATCGGTCCGGCCGTTAGTGTAACGCTCTGGTGATGTCACTCTGCTGACGTTGCTTGGCAACAGACAGGACTGTTTGGAAAGAAACGATGAGCTGTTGCCTATAGCAACCTATAAGGATGCGGCAGTAGTCTTAAAATAGCTGATAAATGAGATGTGAATGCTGATTGGTTGCTGTAGGCATCTAGTCAATCAATATAATTATTAGGCATATATATTATATTTTTTATTATTTTTATTTTTTATTTATTTATTTGTTTAATAAACCTACCTGTTTGTTTAGAGTGAGTTCACATGTGGAAGCTTTTTCATGCTGTAGTTTTTTTTTTACCCTGCTTATTGGATTTTTTCCCCGCAGATCTCTATACATTTAAAGGGGTACTCCAAGCATGCAGATAGATATATATATATATATATATATATATATATATATATATATATATATATATATAAATATATATATATATATATATATATATATATATATATATATATATATTGTATATCGGAGTAGTGAGCCCAAACTGTTTCACAGCGTACCCTGAACCGGAACTCTCAGCATTTGACTCCCTGCAGAGGTTAGGGCCCTATTACACAGAGCGATGATTAACCGAATCGGGGCGATTCAGCCCATTATCACTCCATGTAATAGAAACAACGACCAGCTGATTATTTGCTCATCGTTGGTTTAGGTTTGGACCTAAAATCATTGGACGCCGACCGTCCATCTCTTCGTGTAATAGCGATGCACAGCCGAGGCAGTCCCGTCCTGTGATTGGCTGAGCGGCCTGTCTAGCAGATCGGCGCTTGTTTACTAAAATGATCGGGCTGTAGTCGGCCTGTATAAAAGGACCCTTAGAGGAAACCCCAGGGAATTCAAGTCCCCTATTAAACGCTACAACCACTACGGCTGAAACGGACTCATCTCGGCAGTTACAGCCGGCTCAGCCAATCACTGACTGCAGGACAATGGCATGGCCAGTGATCAGCTGAGTGGGTCCATTTACACAGAAAGATTATCTGACAGATTATCTGCCAAAGATTTGAAGCCAAAGCCAGGAATGGATTTGAAAAGAGGAGAAGTCTCAGGCTTTCCTTTATACCTGATCTCCGTTTATAGTCTGTTCCTGGCTTTGGCTTCAAATCTTTGGCAGATAATCTGTCAGATAATCTTTCTGTGTAAATAGACCCTAAGGGCCTTATTACACGGAATGATAATCAGCCCTATTGGGCCGTGTAATAAACACAACGATCAGCCGATGACAATCAACGACGTTCACATAGGTTTGGACCTATAATTGTCGGGCGTATGGCTACGTGTAATAGCGGTGCGCGGCAGGTGGCTGACGATAAGCAAAGTGCATACATTACCTATCCATGGTCCAGGGCTCCTCTTGCGCTCTGCTTCTCCCTCGGTCCCGTGCACTGCAGCTTCAGAGCGGCCTGTCTTAGCCGGGACCAGTGTTTGGCTGAGCGGCCTATCAGCTAAGACAGGCCGCTCTGAAGCTGCAGCGCGTGGGACCCCGGGGAGAAGCGGACTGCATGAGGAGCCCTGGACCATGGATAGGTAATGTATGCAGTTTAAGCAGTTTAATCGGCATTTGATTAGCTGGGGCTGCTGAACTTGGATAAAGCTCTAAGGTTGTTGTCACGGCCGCGGCGGCGTCCCGTGTTCCGGGCCGCCGCCGCGACCTCCTCCTGCCCCATGCAGCCGCCGGGGTCCTTGTGCAGGGACCCGGCGCTGCTGCTAGTTCGGCCCCTGGGGGCGCCTCACCTCTCCTCCGCTCCTGTCTCCGTCTGTGCCGGCCGGCGCGCGCGTCCCCGCCTCCTAGGGCGCGCGCGCGCCGGCTGTCTCAGATTTAAAGGGCCAGTCCGCCCTTAATTGGTTAGTTGCACCAATTACTCCCTATAAATCCCAGCATGCCCTGTCCCTTGTGTTGGAGCCTCTACATGCTTCCCATAGCGTTTGGCCCAGCCCCCTGTTGTTCCTGATTCCTATCCGCTACCTGGTCCCTAGTCCTTGTTCCTGGTTCCTGCTCCCCTGTCACTCCATTGCTCCTGTGTTCAGACTGTCACCTGCGGTTACGCCTTCAGACCTCTGCCAGCACCATCTCCTGCCTACTGCTCCTGCCTCGCCTCGCCTGCTGTCACTAGCAACCAAGCCAGGGGTAGCGACCTGGGGGTCGCCTGCCGCAGCAAGTCCATCCCGCCTTGCGGCGGGCTCTGGTGAAAACCAGCGGCCCCTTAGACTCCGCTCCCTGGTGAGGTTAGTGCCATCGCTAGTGACGGTCCAGTGGATCCACTACTCCAGGTGTTACAGTTGTCTGGAAAACATGGATACAGCCAATGACTATATCCATGATTTCCACATAGCCTTAGGGCTTTATCCAACTTCAGCAGCCACCGCTAATCAAATGCCGAAAGTTCGGGTTCGGATCGACTCCAGCATGCTCCAGGTTCGCTCATCTCTAACAAGCAGTTCATCACTACATAACAAAAAAATGACTAGTGTCGACCTGTCAAACTGTTTGGGTTCGGCAACGTTCTCCAACCCAGAACGTTCTTTATTTGATTGCCGGTGGCTGCAGAAGTTGGATGCTGCCCTAGAGCTGCCAGGAAAACATGGATACAGCCTATGGCCTATGGCTGTATCCATGTTTCCCAGGACTCCCTAGGGCGGAATCCAATTTCTGCAGCCACCGGTAATCAAATACAGAGCGTTCTGGGTTGGAGAACGTTGCCGAACCCAAACAGTTTGACAGGTCGACTCATGTTCAACAATGATCTACGATCGTTTCCCATGTTAAGGGACCACAATAGTTTCTTCATACAGTATGGACAAGTGACATTTTATGACATGATTTCACACCGCATTTTGCCGTGACATTGTAAAAATCGCAGCCAAAATTGCCTCACTGTGAATAATCCCTAACGGGAAGAAGCTTCCCACCATGATTTACGTCATCCTATGGTGTATTTAGGGCAGATGTTTAGCGTGGATGTACAACGTCCCCCACCCCAAGGGCAAAAGAAATCCACCTGGACCCCAGAACATATTTTAAAATCTTTTGTCCCTTTAAGAACAGATGGAGTGGTCTATGGGCAGCTTAATGGAGCCTGTGTTTACATGAATTCACACCTACTAAAAGCCCAGCACTAATGGCTCATTTACAAGTCTACAGAGTGCTAACAAGTGCTAAAGCCATTTTCATTATGTCTCAGTAATGGTAAAGGGGTTATCCCATCAACCTTTATAGGAAAAAGTACAGACTTGCACAGAATAGAGCTTTGTCATGTTAATAATCATTAACACATTGAATTTAAAAAAAATTGACTAAATGAGCAGCTTGACCATTATCTGTCTCCCCCGATCCACCTATCCGCATGCACATAGGTCCGGCTGCATCTGGTTGTTATGTCACTACAAAACATTACAGTCCACCAAACTTTGAGTACATTCGAATTGGCCCAAACCCGAGCGTTCAGCATTTGATTACTGATGCCTGCAGAAGTTGGATGCAGCCCTAGGGAGTCCTGGAAAACATGGATACAGTTATGGCCTATGGCTGGATCCATGTTTTGCAGGAATCCTTAGGGCTGCATACTACTTTTTCTTTCAAATCAACTGGTGTCAGAAAGTTATATAGATTTGTTATTTACTTCTATTTAAATATCTCAAGTCTTCCCATACTTGTCAGCTGCTGTACGAACAGGAAACTGAAAGTGCCACTTATTCAGAGAATTCCGTTTCACTTTAATCTCGGGGGGTTTTGTGGCCGCTAAAACTTTTTCTAGAAGTCATTTTTATTACATCATTGACAGTGCGGCGTTACTGAAACCGGAATTCCTAAGTCATGCTCTGGGCTCGGTCATGAACACTATTATCTGATTTATACTCACATTGTGTCGGCGTAAATACTGATAACATCAAACTGAGAAAAAAGTCCCTTACTACCCTGATGCGGATGGGAGCAAATGACCATATAGTTATCATACGGCAACATGAGGGGCGACCATTTGCAATTTACTTCTTTTTAAAAAGTTGTATAGATTTGTAATTTACTTCTACTTAAAAATCTCCAGTCTTCCAGTACGTCTCAGCTGCTGTATGTCCTGCAGGAAGTGGTTTATTCTTTCCAGTCTGACACAGTGCTCTCTGCTGCCACCTCTGTCCATGTCAGGACCTGTCCAGAGCAGAATAGAGGTTTCCTATGCTCTGGACAGTTCCTGACATGGACAGAGGTGGCAGCAGAGTGCACTGTGTCAGATTGGAGAGAATACACCACTTCCTGCAGGACATACAGCAGCTGATACGTACTGGAAGACTAGAGATTTTTAAATAGAAATAAATTACAAATCTATATAATTTTCTGTAGCCAGTTGGTTTGAAAGAAAAAGATTTTCGCTGGATATCCCCTTTAAGGTTTATAAGAGGCGCAAATGCCCCATTGTCTGTGGACCTTCACCACAAATGACCCATGAAGGGGTCTCTACTAGACATGAGTGAATCTCGAGCAAGCTTGGGTTTCGTCCAAACCTAAACGCGTCGCATTTGAATGCTGGTGGCTGAAGAACTTGGATGCAGCCCTGGATAACATGGATACAGTCTATAGCCTGTGGCTGTATCTATGTTTTTCAAGCAGCACAGCAGGGCGACCAGTGATTAGCTGAGCAGGCTGTCACTGCTGAGACAAGTCCATCTCGGAAGTGGAGGTGGGATTGTTTGCCAGGACCAGAAGATGAACGCTGATAAGAATAGACTGTTTGTTTTTTTATGCCAAAGGGCAGCAACATATCAAAAACTTAGTTTAAAGGGGTACTCCGGTGAAAATATTTTTCTTCAAAATCAACTGGTTTCAAAAAGTTAGATAGATTTGTCATTTACTTCTGTTAAAAAAATCTCATCTTCCTGTACTTATCAGCTGCTGTATGTCCTGCAGGAAGTGGTGTATTCTTTTCAGTCTCACACCATGCTCTCTGCTGCCACCTCTGTCCATGTCAGGAACTGTCCAGAGCAGTAGTAAATCCCCATAGAAAACCTCTCCTGCTCTGGACAGTTCCTGTCTCGGACAGAGGTGGCAGCAAAGAGCACTGTGTCAGACTGAAAAGAAAAACACCACTTCCTGCAGGATGTACAGCAGCTGATAAGTATAGGGAAGTCTATGGGGCTTCTATAGGGTGCAGCCACACATGTACAGCCATGCTCCATTCATTGTCTATGGGGCTTCTATAGGGTGCAGCCACACATGTACAGCCAATGCTCCATTCATTGTCTATGGGGCTTCTATAGGGTGCAGACACACATGTACAACCAATGCTCCATTCATTGTCTATGGGGCTTCTATAGGGGGTAACCACACATGTACAGCCATGCTCCATTCATTGTCTATGGGGCTTCTATAGGGTGCAGCCACACATGTACAACCAATACTCCATTCATTGTCTATGGGGCTTCTATAGGGTGCAGCCACACATGTACAACCAATACTCCATTCATTGTCTATGGGGCTTCTATAGGGTGCAGCCACACATGTACAACCAATACTCCATTCATTGTCTATGGGGCTTCTATAGGGTGCAGCCACACATGTACAACCAATGCTCCATTCATTGTCTATGGGGCTTCTATAGGGTGCAGCCACACCTGTACACCCAATGCTCCATTCATTGTCTATGGGGCTTCTATAGGGTGCAGCCACACATGTACAGCCATGCTCCATTCATTGTCTATGGGGCTTCTATAGGGTGCAGCCACACATGTACAACCAATGCTCCATTCATTGTCTATGGGGCTTCTATAGGGGGTAACCACACATGTACAGCCATGCTCCATTCATTGTCTATGGGGCTTCTATAGGGTGCAGCCACACATGTACAGCCATGCTCCATTCATTGTCTATGGGGCTTCTATAGGGTGCAGCCACATATGTACAACCAATGCTCCATTCATTGTCTATGGGGCTTCTGAACATCGTCAGGCCCCGACTGATCAGCATGTTATCCCCTATCCGGTATATAGGGGATAATATGGTGAGATGGGAATACCCCTTTAATGATATAAGGTGAAGGAAATGAAGGGGGGGGGGGATAAGGTACATTGAGCCTTTCATCTACAAATCTATAGTAGCATCAAACCAAGCAGTTCATTAAGGAACCTTCCCTGTCTGTATTCACAATAAGGATAATGAGGGAAATCACACTCGGCTCAGACCCGTAACATTAAGATTGAATTAGCATACAGTCAGCTCAGAAGCAATACAATTACCAATACATTAGAGGTGAATGAGGCGTTATCCAGCACTAATGAACTTAAAGGGAGAGTTCTTCTAACCCTGTAAGTAGATTAGCTATGTGTAATGTACATCACTAAGAGCATTTCCTCCTATAGCAAATATAATCATATGTAGATAGAAGTCACTGTCTGCTGCGTTCTATCACAAGCTGGCCCATGCAAGTATGGATGTGGTCTCAATCGTCTATTAACCCCTTCGTGCTGCAGCTAGTTTGAGCCTTAATGACCAGGCTAATTTTTCTAAATCTGACCTGTCTCACTTTATGCTCTTATAGCTCAGTGATTCTTTAACGTATGCTAGCGATTCTGAGATAGTTTTTTCGTCACATATGGCACTTTATGTTAGTGGCAAAATTTGGTCACTACTTTGTGTTTTTTTTGTGAAAAACATCAAAATATCATGAAAAATTTTATGAACTTTGAAATTCTCTGCTTCTAAAAAAAGAACGTCGTAGCACATAAATTAGTTACTAAGTCACAT
This sequence comes from Dendropsophus ebraccatus, assembly GCF_027789765.1. Classification (NCBI taxonomy): domain Eukaryota; kingdom Metazoa; phylum Chordata; class Amphibia; order Anura; family Hylidae; genus Dendropsophus; species Dendropsophus ebraccatus. Next base: position 19,591,944 of record NC_091467.1, on the reverse strand, counting down.
TACCAATATGTCTTCTTTATTCTGGCATAATTTTTTAAACATATTTTACTTTTTTAGGGTGTTACGGGGCTTAGAAATTTATCAGCAAATTATCACATTTTCGTGAACGTTTCCAAAACTGATTTTTTTAGGGACCAGTTCTTTTTTTAAATGGATTTAGAAGTCTGGTATCCTGAAAACCCCCATAAGTGACCCCATTTTGGAAACTACACACCTTAAAGAATGAATCTAGGGGTATAATGAGCATTTTAACCCTACAGGGGCTGGAGGAAAGCATTCACAATTAGGCAGTAAAAAAATGGAAAATTAAAATTTTCCAGTAATATATATGTTTAGATTAAAGTTTCTCATTTTCAAAAGGAACATGAGAGAAAAAGCACCCCAAAATTTGTAACGCAGGTTCTCTTGAGTACAACGGTACCCCATATGTGGGCGTAAACCACTGTATGCGCACACAGGGGGGCTCAGAAGGAAGGGAGCGCCAATTAGCTTTTCCAATGCAGATTTTGCTGCAGAAGTTTCCGAGCGCCAGGTGCGTTTGCAGAGCCCCTGTAGTGTCAGCAGAGAGAAAAAACCCCATAAGTCACCCCATTTTGGAAAGTGCACCCCTCAAAGAATTCATCTTGGTGTGTGGTGACCATTTTGACCCCACAGGTATTACAGGAAAGTATTCAAAAGAAGACAGTAAAAATGAAAAACTCGAATTCTTCCAATAATATGTTCGTTTAGTTTGAAATTTCTTAATTTCACAAGGAACAAGAGAAAAAAGTACCCCAAAATTTGTAACGCAGGTTCTCCTGAGTACAACGGTACCCCATATGTGGGCGTAAACCACTGTATGGGCACACAGGAGGGCTCAGAAGGGAAGGAGCGCCAATTAGCTTTTTCAATGCAGATTTTGCTGAAGAAGTTTCCGAGCGCCAGGTGCGTTTGCAGTGCCCCTGTAGTATCCGCAGAGTAAAATCTCCCAATAAGTCACTCCATTTTGGAAAGTAAACCCTTCATAGAATACATCTTGGTGTGCAGTGAGCATTTTGACCCCACAGGTATTAGAGCAAAGTATTCAAAATTAGACAGTAAAAATAAAAAACTCTAATTTTTCCAATAATATGTTCGTTTAGTTTGAAATTTCTTAATTTCACGAGGAACAAGAGAAAAAAGTACCCCAAAATTTGTAACGCAGGTTCTCCTGAGTAGAACGGTACCCCATATGTGGGCATAAACCACTGCATGGGCACACAGCCGGGCTCAGAAGGGAAGGAGCGCCAATTAGCATTTTCAGTGCAGATTTTTCTGAAGAAGTTTCTGAGCGCCAGGTGCGTTTGCAGAGCCCCTGTAGTGCCAGCAGAATAGATTCCCCCCAAAAGTCACCCCATTTTGGAAAGTGCACCCCTTAAAGAATTCATTTTGGGGTGTGGTGACCATTTTGACCCCACAGGTATTAGAGGAAAGTATTCAAAATTGGCCAGTAAAAATGAAAAACTCGAATTTTAGTTTGAAATTTCTCAATTTGACGAGGAACAGGAGAGAAAACGTACCCCTAAATCTGTAACGCAGGTTCTTCTGAGTAAAACGGTACTTCAAATGTGGGCATAAACCACTGTATGGGCACACAGCAGGGCTCAGAAGGGAAGGAGCGCCAATTTACTGGAAGAAAACCGCAGCTAGTAATAGTTATTAGAATAGCGCAGTTATTAAAATAAAATTTAAAAAATGAGATTACAGGTAATGTGGGGTGGTTACGGACAGTCTGGGGTGGTTATGGGCAACCTGAGGTGGTTACAGGTAAGCTGGGGTGGTTACGGACAACATGGGGTGGTCACGGGCAACCTGCTGTGGTTACGGCAACCTGGGGTGGTTACAGGCAACGTGGGGTGGTTACGGGCAACGTGTGGTGGTTACGGGCAACCTGCAGTGCTTACAGACAATCTGGGGTGGTTACGGGGCAACATGGGGTGGTTACGGGCAATGTGGCGTGGTTACGTATAAACTGAAGTGCTTATAGGTAATCTCGGGTGGGTACCTGTAATCTGGCATGGTTACTGCAATCTGGAGGGGGTCATTGGCAATTTGGGGTAGTCAGAGGCAACGTGCGGTGGTCAGAGGCAACGTGCGGTGGTCAGAGGCAACCTGCGGTGGTCAGAGGCAACCTGCGGTGGTCAGAGGCGACGTGGTGTGGTCAGAGGCGACGTGGCGTGGTCAGAGGCGACGTGCGGTGGTCAGAGGCGACGTGCGGTGGTCACGGGCAACCTGCTGTGGTTACGGCAACCTGGGGTGGTTACAGGCAACGTGGGGTTGTTACGGGCAACCTGCTGTGCTTACAGACAATCTGGGGTGGTTACGGGCAACGTGGGGTGGTTACGGGCAACCTGCAGTGTTTACAGACAATCTGGGGTGGATACGGGCAACGTGGGGTGGTTACGGGCAACCTGCAGTGCTTACAGACAATCTGGGGTGGTTACGGGCAACGTGGGGTGGTTACGGGCAATGTGGGGTGGTTACGGATAAACTGAAGTTCTTAGGTAGGTACCTGTAATCTGGCATGGGCACCGCAATCTGGAGGGGGTCATTGGCAATTTGGGGTGGTCAGAGGCAACGTGGCGTGGTCAGAGGCGCCGTGGCGTGGTCAGAGGCGACGTGTGGTGGTCAGAGGCGACGTGGCGTGGTCAGAGGCGACGTTTGGTGTCAGAGCCAACGTGCGGTGGTCAGAGGCAAGGTGCGGTGGCCAGAGGCATTGTGGCGTGGTCAGAGGCAACGTGCGGTGGTTACGTGCAATCTGGGGGGTTACATGTAATCTGGCGTGATTAGGGGCAACCTGGGGGGGTTATGTGCAACCTGGAAGGGTTACAGACAATCTGGGATTGTTACTGATAAACTGAAGTGCTTATAGGTAATCTGGGGTGGGTACATGTAATTTGGGGTGGTTACGGGCAATCTGGAGGGGGTCACTGGCAATTTGGGGTGGTTACGGGCAATGTGCGGTGGTTACGGGCAATGTGCGGTGGTTATGGGCAAATTGCGGTGGTTACGGGCAACGTGCGGTGGTTACGGGTAATCTGGGGGGGTTAGGAGTAATTTGGGAGTAAACTGCAATTATTACTATAATAAAAAGTGTGTGTTTTATTTTTTTGTATGTTTGTCACTTTTTGTACTTTATACATTCATTTTCACTGTATTTCTATGATTACTGTGATATTTTCTATCACAGTAATCATAGTTCAGTGACAGAGACCAAATTGGTCTCTGTCACTTAAAATTTTCAGAGTTGACTGGTTGTGAAGCGCATGCACACTTCATAACCAGCCAGGACGCCGAGGAGGAAGGAGCTCCAGGATCAGGTAACGTATATGGGGAAGGGGGGGTGACTGGGAGGGTGGGGGGCGACTTTGGGGGGACGGACACATCACTTTTTATCCCCTGTCACCAATCATTTATGGTGACAGGGGATAAAAGGTGCCGGGATGCACGTGGCACAAGCGATCAGCGGTATATAGTATATACCGCTGATCGCTTGTACCGGGACCCCACAGGGGGTCCCTGATGACTGCCCCATGCTCTCCGCTACCTCCGGTGGCAGAGAGCATGGGGCTTTCATTCATTTTCACTTTTCCATCCCTGCGAACAAACATCGTTTGTTCGCAGGGATGGGGGCGGCCATCTTGGAAATGATGGCCGCCGGGGGAGGGGGGTTAGTGATCGCCCTACTAGGAGGGGCTGATCTGAGGTCTGGGGGACACTTATTTCATCTCCCCCCACGGGGGGGGGGGGGGAGATGAAAGGCGGCGGCACCGGTAATCCTCGTTACAGACGGCCGCCGCTATAACGTTAATAGCGGCGATCGTCCGGTAGCTGGGAGGATGGGGTGGGGGCCGTCCCGGCCCCGCTATGTTATTCTCTGCCATCGCCGTTTAAAGCTGATGGCAGCAGAATAAGGCCCCTTAGTGACCGCCGTAAAAAGCCGTATCAGCGGTCACTAAGGGGTTAAGCTTATAACGTTTAAGTGGCTTGTGTATCTGTAGAAGCTGCTGGACGTGGCGGCGGCGTGCTGGTCGCTCCCGGCCCCCATGGATACTGTATATAAGAATATACTGTACACAGGGGAACCAGGACCCTGCTCTGTATAGTGCATCAGAGGGCAGGGCATTAGATAGGCCTGCAGTTCCTGACACAACATTGGTGGCAGCAGAGGGGGCTGTGTCTCCCCTTACTGCTGCCACTAAATGGAAGTGAATATGTAATTTAAAAAAATACAAAAAACTATACATTTGTTTTAATAAAGTTTTATTACAAAGTAATATAGCTTTATTAAAGGGGAATTCCAGTGGAAAATTATTTGTTGTATGTCCTGCAGGAAGTGGTGTATTCTTTCCAATCTGACACAATGTTCTCTGCTGCCATCTTTGTCCATGTCAGGATCTATCCAGAGCAGTAGCAAATCCCCATAGAAAACCTCTCCTGCTCTGGACAATTCCTCACATGGACAGAGGTGGCAGCATAGAGCACTGTGTCAGACTGGAAATAATACATCACTTCCTGTAGAACATACAGCAGCTTATAAGTAATGGAATAATTTAGATTTTAAATAGAAGTAATTTACAAATCTATATAACTTTCTGGTATTGAAAAAAAAATACATACAATTTTGCAGGAGTACCCCCTTAAACCAATGTATTAGCAAACAATTATTTTCTCTGGAGTAACCCTTTAATGCTGGGGTTACATATATATTTTTATTTTTACCAATTATAGTATGTAGGGCTTTTTATTTTTTTAATATGGCAAGAAGGAAACCTAACTCAGCACATTTACCACCATCAAAGAGGAAAGGCGAGTGTTGCAGTGTAATAGCAATAATGTCACTTACACCAAAACAGAAAGTTACATTTGCATTTTTTGAAAGGGAATTTTTTTTTTCTAAATGTCATCTTCAAATAAGGTGGGAAAAAAACACCTCCATAACCTGAGCAGTGTCTTCTTGTTTGTTTGGTTTTTGGTGGTAACTAATATAGTCACCCTCTATCCCCTGCAGATTCTGCTTCACTGCAAAACAAAGCTGAGATATTTAATATTACCCAGTTTTCTCCAAAATGGATAGGGTACACCTTAGCATGGGCCATAGGCCATCAACATGATAGTCATATGATGGAATGCATGACTGCTTAATTTTGATGCCTAAACTAAAGGTATTATACAATAGGGTTTGTTACAATAAATTATATATATCACTCTTATTGTAATCCGTCGCTCCAGCGCTGATATATGAGAATAGTAAACAAATTAGGAGAAACTGTCCATAGGGTCTTCCCCTGGAAAAGAGCAGATCAGACTGCATGCACCACAGGTACCATTACAAGCACATCTGCCAGGTTGGGCTAGAGGGAACATATAGGGTTCTGCTTGTTGGTCTAAGGTCTGTTGAGGAATACTGTGAGTGTTGGGGCATTAGTTGATAATGAAGGCGCTGTGCTGGGCTTTTGCAGCTCAGGGGAATGCACTTTATCCCCTAATTTTCATGTAATTTTTAATTCTTAAAACTCAGTGCTGGAGCACTGGATTGCAATAAGAGTGGCATCTTTGGATTCCTGGTAAGAAGCCCTTAATGTGCACCTCAGGCATTAAAAAATAGAGTTGGAGAAAGTGCATTGCTTGGACTGGACAGGCTATGGAGATGGTGCTATGCTAGGTGATAATTTACTGTATACTACTATACAGAACATAGTGGTGGTGGTGGATGGGTTATTTATGCACTAGCCTAGCAAGATGCCATGTGAGCAGAAAGGAAAATAGCATCACAGCAAGAAGGGGGTTGCATCACAAAAGAAGACCTGGTCCAAGCAGTAAACTGATGATGATAACGATGATGATAACTGCTCAGAACTTTATCAGTGTCCGGAGTTTCAGGCACAATGTGGACCTCATGGAGCACAGTATGGACCCTCTGGACATGCTTAGCTTGCAGTCACATGGTCCAAGCAATCTCCTTCACATAGCACTAGCTAAGCCTCATCCCCATTTCCTGGGCTCTGTCTTGGTGCCTGAGTTACTAGAGACAGACTAAGCCTAACAACAGAAAGTAAACTACAGATTCAGTCATGGCTAAAGGGAGGGGGCGCCGCAGCTTCCAGTCACGCTCAACTAGACCTCCTGCTGCCCAGACTGGCTTGATTGATCTGAGCACAGGAAGAAACCACTGCATTTTTGGGGGGAAAACACCATGTGTGAAATCACCCTAACAGGGCTTTTTATTGCTGGTGAACCTTTTAATTTCTAGAGAATTATTGTCCTATCATTTGAAGCCTACAGGCTGTAGTATTGAGGAAGCTGTTAGTGTCTGTGACATTTTATAATTTGGAAATTTCTGCAAACCAATGAGCAACCACAGGAGTTTCGGGACATTAGTCACAGCCTTATACCCGCGCTGTAATTTTGATGATTTTTATTTTTTTTAATCTCTTTTTTCTTGAGTTCTCCATGGAAAAACAAAGTACACAAACAAGAGGCAGCTGCTAATGGAAAACAGCTTTAACTCCGTGCTTGCTTATCGTGTACTTCCTGTTTAGATCCTAAACAAACAGGACTGCAATGTAGGAACAAGAAGAATCTAAGGGTCAGTTTATACAGGCAGAAAATCAAATGATGGTCGATGATATGGGAAGCTGGTCAATGCTCGTTCACGTTTATTCTCAATAGACTTCATTGCTCATAGACATAGTTTGCCAACAAGCAATGCTTTTAAAGTCCAAGTGATGAACGCGGCGAGCTGACGATGAGCTTTGGCTGATTTCAGGCACGGTTACACTGGGCGACAATCGGGAACAATCATTTGTAGGGAATCTCTTTAAGGGTAGCTTCACACGTACCAGATCCGCAGCGGATTTCACGCTGCGAGTTTGCAGCAAAATCCGCTCTGCATCCTGGTATAGGGAAGGCTCCCGGGAACCTCACACAGTTGTGGCGCCGAGCAGGTAATGTATGCTGCGGACTGGGACTGCGGGCGGCGGGATGCGGGGGGTTAAAGGGGCCGGGTCACATATCCGCAGCAGAATGAAAATTCTGCTGCGGGTATGTGACCCCATAGTCCTTCACTATACCAGGATCCGCTGCGGATCCGGTACGTGTGAAGCTACCCTTACTACGGATTTTTATTCCGCTGTGAGAATGTAGTGACAGCCATATATAACTAATTAGCTGCCAGTAAAATTAACAACCTTCCTGCCCATGCTCCTGAGTCTCCGGCTCCCGCTCACTGATGGACGCTCAGCCAATCACAGGCTCCCACAGGACAGCACACTGGCTGAGTGCAGAGACCAAGAGACTCCTGGAGGAGCGTGACGAGGGAGTACAGGCAGATAAGCAGTTGCTGTTTATTATTTTTACCTACAGTTAAAGGGGTAGTCCACCCAAAAAAATTTTCTTTCAAATCAACTGCTACCATGAAGTGCCAGAGATTTGTAATTTACTTCTATTAAAAAATCTCAAGCCTTCCAGTACTTATCAGCTGCTGTATGCCCAACAGGAAGTTGTATTATTTCCAGTCTGGAGAGCAGGAGAGGTTTTCTATGGGGATTTGCTCCTGCTTTGGACAGTTCCTGACATGGACAGAGGAGGCAACAGAGAGCACTGGGTCAGACAGGAAAGAAAACACCACTTCCTGCTGGACACACAGCAGCTGATAGGTACTGGAAGACTTAAGATTTTTTAAGAGAAGTGAATTACAAATCTCTGGCACTTTATGGCACCAGTTGATTTGAAAGAAAAAATTTTTTGGTGGACTACCCCTTTAATTAGTTAAATATGGCGGTCACTACATGTTTGCAGATATTCAGAATGCAGGGCCAGAGTCCATAATAATACCAAGTATCACAGCGGATTTGCTGAGAAACTTGCAGCGTGCTAACTTGTTACATGTGAACATACCCTTAAAGTAGAAGTCCGGGGAAAATTTTTATTAAAGTATTGTATTGCCCCCCCAAAAGTTATACAAATTACCAATATATACTTATTATGGGAAATGCTTATAAAGAGCTTTTTTCCCTGCACTTACTACTACATCAAGATTTCATTTCCTGGATAACATGGTGATGTCACTTCCTGGATAACATAGTGATGTCACTTCCTGGATAACATGGTGATGTCACTTCCTGGATAAAATGGGGGATAGATAGATAGATAGATAGATAGATAGATAGATAATAGATATAGAGAGAGATAGATGGGAGGGAGGATAAAGAGCTAGACAGAGGAGAGAGAAGAAGCATCAGGCTTACAGCAGGGCACAGGATGCTAGACCTGCAGGAATTGCTGAGGAGGAGGGAGGAAGCACACAGACTGGGCAGAGGTCACAGGTCACCACACTGATGCTACTGTGCTACTGAGAACAGCTGACACACACAGCTGATGACACTCCAGTTCAGCAGGCCATTGTGGCAAGGAGTAAGTATCCCACCCGTGGTGGGTGCCCGGGGGCGGGGCTTGTCAGCGGGGGCGGAGCTTATCGGGACCTACCCAGAACGTTGATTTGCCAGGTCCCCAGCCCGTCTGGCTTCAGGAGCGCCCGAACCAACCCCTATGCAAGGAGGGCAGGCGGCCAGCTAGGGGGGCACTCTGGCAGATAGACAGAACGTCTGTCTGCCAGACCAGTTATGTGTGCAGCTGCCTGTCTGCCAGAGCGCCCCCCCCCCAGCTGGCCAGGAGTGATGCGCCCTGTGCAAAGGCACAGGTCGCACACCCCAAAGGCCAGCCCTGTTTACATGTACTATGTTTTCTGCAGATTTTATGCTACAGATTTCGCGAACTATGCTGTGTAAATCAATGACGAAACACTGCATCGAATCTACAGCAAACATGGTACATTTAATTGGGGCCCCACTTTTAATTTTGCCCAGGGCCTCACTTATACCCCAAGCCCAGACTATACCGGGGGTTAAAATGGCCTAGGCTAGATTACACCCTGGGGTATATTTTGGCCTAGGCCTATTCATACCCCCTCAGGCCATTTTATACCCTCATGAAATCAGTAGCATTGAGTAATATACACAAGAATTACTTTAAACATTTTATTGGGGATACAACTTCGTCTGCTGAGTTACGTGAGAAGCTGACTGAAGTAAATCTTGAAAGTCGACACACATCGGGGAGATTTATGAAACATGGTGTAAAGTGAAACTGGCTCAGTTGCCCCTAGCAACCAATCAGATTCCACCTTTCATTTTCCAAAGAGTATGTGAGGAATGAAAGGTGGAATCTGATTGGTTGCTAGGGGCAACTGAGCCAGTTTCACTTTACACCATGACTGATAAATCTCCCCCATAGGAGACATTTATCATTGTGTTTGCACATTATTATTATTATTATTATTTTTTTTGGCTAATAAGGAGATTTTGTGATAAATATCTGTGCAAAACCTATTAAGGGTTTGCGCTATTTTACATCAGTTTCCACTGCCTGCACCTTTTTTCAATGTTTGCAGGCTTCTATTATCTAGTTTTCATTAGATTTATCATTTTTTGCACAAAATCCTACCCTAGCGTAGATTTGTAGCCAAGCTGTTTTAGGCTGGGTTCACACTGTGTTTTTTTTTGTGTTTTTTTGCCATCCGTTTTTAGCAAAATGATGGAACACCTCTTTAATTCTCCATTTCCCTTTTTAGAACCTAATTCCTTTCATGTAATAATATATAAATAGTCATTAGCTCAGCAACAAGGAAGTATGATAACTCACTTAGCCACGTAACAATATCTATGCCTGTGATGACATCAACTTTTCTAAGATTGCAGAAGGTAGACGAGGAAGAGTGTAGTGTGCTTTGTATTTCTCTTTTGCTCATCAAGGGATTTCCATATGGAAACTCCAGCCAAGGTTATTATAAGAGCTCCCTTGTCTATGATTTTCATGTGGAGTCCTGTATATTACAGCTGTATGACCTGATCAGTGGAATTTCACCTGTATATCTATTCTCATGAGTTTCCAGCGCAGTCATATGGAATGGACAGAGCTATTGACTCTCATATCATGATGGATTTGTGACCACTGACCATAGAAAGTAACCAGTACTAAACACTCAATAAAAAGTAAGCTGTAAGCTATTTGAAAGTCCCATCTCTATGATGTCTATGAAATCCCCTATTGAAAGAACAGCTTCTTATTCCATGTACGACTTTGAGTTTAGGCCAATTTAACATGAATGTCACACAGCCAAATTTCAGGTTGGGGGTTTCCCCATCTCAGCTTGTTATCCATAAGTTATGGCTATCCATCAGTCCGACTACTGGAGCCCCCACCGGTCCCAAAGCAGGCTGTGCCAACAGAGTGCCAAGGTAATGGACTAATGCAGTACTGCATTGATCCCTATGAGCAATTAAGTTATTGCTCATAGATGTGTTTAAGGCGGATGTACATTTACTTTGAGTATTACCAATGGACAAATCGGCGCTGATGCCGGGAAGTTGGCGCCTGATTCCCGTGTTTGGCGCTATTCTTTTCAAAGGTAACGTGCAGGGGGTGAAGTACTGGAGGCAGGTCGGCCCGCCCCTAGTTGCAGGAAACCCCCAGGAACAGCGCACGCACCAAGGTTGGCCGCCGACTTAGTTACATTTTTAATTTTGGCCTACTGTGTTTTTGAGCTTGACACCCCTTTTCTACAGGTAGTGGGACACTGAGTTGTGAGCAACAGCAATTTTGTGCACCTTATTTATCTTTATACTGGTGTCACCATTCACTCTATTCCTGACTGTGTTGATAGGACGAATCCTGCTGCAAAATTATCTATAATGAAAAGGATGTCTCGGTTTAGTATTAGGGCTTAGTGGCTAGAATGGAAACTGCAAGATTTCAGGATTATTAAAAAAAAAAAAAAATTACTACCAATGTTACTGTTTTTCACTTCTTTCTACTCCAGCCCGGGGTACCCACTGGTGGTAGTAGGCCCGGTCATCAGGTGGCTTTGCAGCTGAATTATCCTACTTCCTCCGCTTCTCTAGTGTGACAGGGTAAGCTAGGTGACAGATGAAATCCGGTCAGGCGGCCTATTTGAAGAGGGTGATGGACACCTGGTGATTAAGGAATAAACCTTTCTTGTCTTCAGTCTGTTTGCTCATTTTCTAACTTGACCTTGACCTGACCTTTTTTTTCACCCTGCTCTTGGTCTAGTGAACTTACCGATCATTTAGGTTCACAGTGTGTAGGTAGGATGGCTCAGTGGTTAGCACTGTAGCCTTGCAGCGCTGGGGTCCTGGTTTCAAATCCCACCAAGAGCAACATCTGCAAAGAGTTTGTATGTTCTCTCCGTGTTTGCGTGGGGGTACTCCAGTTTCCTCCCAAAGACATACAGATAGGTGAATATAGATTGTGAGCCCTACTGGGGACAGGGACCATGTACCTAATTGTTGCTCCTGATAGTGGAAGGTCCTTTACCAAAATAATACTAACATTGGTTTACTTTTTTTTTCTTCATATTTTCTCCCTCTAAAACCTGGGTTCGTCTTATCATCAGGTGTGTCTTATAAAGCAGAATGCTAGCTTCCCTGTTCACCCTGCATGTCATTATTGCATTGATCCTTTAGTGGATTATTCCATTCATTTGCAAAATAAGTCTAAGGGCCCTATTACACGACGCGATTATCGTGGGAAAAATCGTAATATCATTCAAATTTAAACGATAATCATTCTGTGTAATTGCAGGCAACGATCGAAAAATCGTTCATATGTCGTTGATCGTTGATTTAGATCTGAACCTAAAATTATTGTTAATCGTTCATTAATCGTTCGCTGTAATTCCACATTCGTTCGCTCAAGTTCCGCATTTTTTTACTAATTGTTCGATGTAATTGCGCATTGTTCATTGTTTTGCTGGGATCAGAAGGAATAAACGATCATAGTAACGATCACAATAACGATAGTAGTAACTAACAGGTTAACGATAAACAATCTCGCTTGCGATCGTTTATCGTTAGTCATTAACCATTAAAAATCGCTCTGTGTAATAGGACCCTAAGAGTTTTCAGCAATGTTATATGCTAACTTGGTTAGAGGGGTACTCCAGGGATTTATTTATGTATTTATTTTCTAATCAACTGGTACTAGAAAGATATACAGATTTGTATTTAAAAATCTTGAACCTTCCAGTACTTATCAGCTGTTGTATGTCCTGTAGGAAAAGTGGTGTATTCTTTTCATTCTGACACAGTGCTCTCTGTTGCCACCTCTGTCCATGTCAGGAACTGTCCAGAGCAGCAGCAAATCCCCATAGAAAACCCTACTGCTCTGGACAGTTCCTGACATGGACAGAGGTGGCAGCAGAAAGCACTGTGTGAGACTGGAAAGAATACACCACTTCCTGCAGGACATACAGCAGCTGATAGCTACAGGAAGACTTGAGATTTTTTAAATATAAATAAATTGCACATCTATACAACTTTCTGACAACAGTTGATTTGAGAATATATATATATATATATATATATATATATATATACACCCCACACACACACACTGGAGTTACCCCTGTAACACAATAGATCTTGCATGAATTATCTAAGAACTGACCTTCTGTGAAGCAATAGTAGAACAAAGTTGATGTTCTTAGAAAAAATAATGATTCTGCATTGTAAACAATAGCAATACACAATGTTTATTGACTCTATGGACTTTTAGCTGGGTTTTAGGTCATTCAGCTATGAAAACATATTATGGACAAAGTGCGAATGGCGAATCAGTTGTGGGAAATAAGATGTGACATTCCCACTTCTTGCCTATTTCAGGAGATGTTTACTTAGTTAACCCTGTGCTGCCCCTTCATACAGGAGCACATAAAGGAATACAGATAGTTCAGGCACCATATTCCTTTAAAGTGATTGTACATGATACAGCCCAGAACCTAACTTGTAAATACTTGTTAGGTATCTCTGTATAGTTCTATACACACTCTCTATATATGGGAATGTATGTATGCCAGTATGGAAACATATGGCAAGTGAAGAAAAGGTTAAAAAGTAATAATAAAATGTAAAAAGTAATAATGGAATTCCTTAAAGGGGTACTTCGGTGATTTTTTTTTTTCCTTTCAGATCAACTGGTGTCAGAAAGTTATAGCGATTTGAAAATTATTTTTTACTAGTTAAAAAACAAGTCTTCCAGTACTTATCAGCTGCTGTATGTGTTGCAGGAAGTGGTGTATTCTTTCCAGTCTGACACAGTGCTTTCTGCTGCCACCTCTTTCCATATCAGGAACTGTCCAGAGCAGGAGACGTTTTCTATGGGGATTTGATACAGCTCTAGACAGTTCCTGACATGGACAGAGGTGGCAGCAGAGAGCACTGTGTCAGACTGGAAAGAATACACCACTTCCTGCAGGACATACAGCAGATGATAATTACTGAGAGATTTGAGATTTTTAAGTAGAAGTAAATTAGAGGAAAAAACAATTAAAATACAGTATAATAAAAATAATCTTTTTATTGTGCATATTGAAAACGTGTTAAATGGTCACTGTTGTTTTAACAAACTTTGTAATATATCTTACTAGAGAAAAATTCCATTCTTTTCAGGCTTTTCCCTTGCTCCCCCTCCTAAACTCATAACCCACTCTGAAAAATAGCACAAGACTAGTGTTGCTAGTTGCAAATGCAAATGCTCTGTATTTGACTCCCGGTGGCCGGAGAAGCTGGATGCCCCCTAGGACTGCCAGGAAAATAATGGATAGAGCCTATGGCCCATGACTGTATCCATGTTTTCCAGGCAGCATCCAATTTTTCCAGCCGCCAGTAGTCAAATTCAGGTTTGGAGAATGTTGTCAAACACAAGCAGTTCAGCAAGTCTGCTATACTTTTAATGGCAGACAAACACGCAGCAGGGATGTACATCCCTGCTGCGAGTTTGTCTGCAGCCCACCCCATTAACCCCCCGGCCGCCGGAGCTGATACTTCACCTGATCCCGGCTCCGGCGGTTCCCGATGTCTTCAGCAAGCCGGAGCGAGGACCAGGTGAAGTATATGCTCCAGCCAGCCGCCCGCAGCCCCGGCCGCCCGATCGCCCCCCCCCCCGCAGCCCCGGCCGCCCGATCGCCCCCCCCGCAGCACCGATCGCACGCCCCCCCGATCGAGCGGCCGGGGCTGCAGGGGGGCGTGTAAGCGATCGGTGCTGCGGTGGGGCGTGCGATCGGTGCTACGGGGGGACGATCGGGCGGCCGGGGCTGCGATCGGGCGGCCGGGGCTGCGGGGGGGCGATCGGGCGGCCGGGGCTGCGGGGGGGCGATCGGGCGGCCGGGGCTGCGATCGGGCGGCCGGGGCTGCGGGGGGGCGATCGGGCGGCCGGGGCTGCGGGCGGCTGGTATGTGTTTGTTGGTGAGGCCCCAGCATCAACAGAGATCGCAAGGTGAGGCCCGACAACAAAAGGTTTGAGAAGCACTGCTTTAGACTGTTCACCACTGCTCTATAAAGTCCTCCATACCACTGCTGCTTCTTAGGATATACTATAAAGACAAGGCAGGACCTTTTATCATTTAGGCTAGGCTCCACTTACTAGATAATAACTCAATCAAGTATATTGAATCCAATGGGGGTCGCGCTCCTAACAGTCTCATTGTGTGTTGATATCTAAGGAGACCCGAACTACTGGTTTAACAGAGGAACTTTGCCGCTGATCCGAGAGCAGGCCGGCATGACAGGTACACTTTAAAGATCTGGCTAAAATCTGATGAGCCTTCACTTTTTATTTTGTCTATTGTAAAAAAAAAATGTTTGCATCCGGAAGGATCAGTGTCAGAACTGATCATTTTTGTTTTAGTCGATGCGAGGATTATCATTAACAGCTCTTAAGGATTATCTATGGCAGGAAAAGACTTTGATCCAGAGACTGTTACTCTGCAGGAGGAACGGGAAGGGTTAAACCCTGCTATAAGCGCTAAATGATGTTTACAGTGGTTGTCACTTTTCTAGCATTGATCAAACCATTAAAGGGGCACTCCAGAGGGAAAAAAAATGTTTTAAATCAACTGTTATATAGATTTGTAATGTACTTTTATTTTTTAAAAAAGCCTGCCAGTAATTATCAGCTGCTGTATGCCCCGCAGGAAGTGGTGTATTCTTTTCAGTCTGACACAGTGCTCTCTGCTGCCTCCTCTGTCCATGTCAGGAACATTTGTCTGATCGCATGGGTCTAATAATATATAAGCCATTAGAAGCACTTATTGAATCATTAGACAGTTGCTTATTTCAATCGTTCATCATTGGATATTATAATATTTGCCTTTAATTGGGTAGATTTTGTTAGAACTACTTAAAGGGGCACTCCAGCAAGATTTTTTTTTTTCTTTCAAATCCACTGGTGCTAAAAAGTGCCAGAGATTTGTAAACTACTTCTATTAAAAAAAATCTTGAGTCTTCCAGTACTTATGAGCTGCTGTATGTCCTGCAGGAAGTGCTGTATTCTTTCCAATTGGACACATTGCTCTCTGTTGCCACCTCTGTCCATCTCAGGAACTGTCCAGAGCAGTAGAAGTTTTCTATTTAGGGATTTGCTACTGCTCTGGACAGTTCCTGACATGGACAGAGGTGGCAGCAGAGAGAACTGTGTCCAATTGGAAATAATACAACACTTCCTGCAGGATATACAGCAGCTGATAAGTACTAAAAGAATGATTTTTTTTTTTTTAAATAGAAGTAAATTACAAATCTCTATCACTTTCTGACACCAGCTGATTTGAAAGAATTTTTATTCTGCTGGAGTATCCCTTTAAATGCATGTAATCCAGCATGCCTTGATGAGGAACTGACCTATTTGAAACACGTCGGAGGCCTCATATAATATAATACTAGGTTTTGGATAAAATGCTATCCCGAGCTTCATTTCACTTGGCAGTATAATATACAGTAAGATGGAATCGATAACATTCAGTCTATATTATATTTTGGTTTTCCTTATCACATCCATTCCGATCTAAGCGATTAGCGTTCTTCAGGATGCCTATATAATAGCAGCCTTGGCTTCCTTCCAGGACATTCCGCTAGATAAGTTCTCACTTTCCATTTTGCCCCTATCTTGTAGAAGCTTTGTGAACGGCTTAGAATCTCATCTCTTGATGAGTGATTGTGGCGGCCTACAAAGCAAGGCATTATAGGTATGCACGGCGGGAAGGAGGGAACATCCGAAAAACTTTATTAAAAGTTTTATTTATATAAACTGGTTAACAAATGTTTGTATTCAGTGACTGAACTCTTCCGTCAGCGACCCTGACTCATCCGCCATGTTGTAAACTTGCATTGGGATACTGTAAATTGTATTCAGTACCACACGGGGGTCATTTATGACACAGGAGATTTTCACTCGAAGGATAAGATTTTTATGGGTAAAAACTCAGCACAAAAGAATGTTTGCAAGTCCCATTAAAAATGCATGGAGCTGCACACCCACACTGACTCAGAACCAGTTGTCCTCCATTATTGTGATTGGCGGGGGTCCATGCAGATGACACCCCACGAATTATCTCCTATTCTGTCAGGCATGTTGGATTTTCAAGGGGTTGGCCACTTAAGGGTGCGTTCACACCTACAGGATCCGCAGCAGATTTGATGGTGCAGATTTGATGCTGTGTCCAGTTATTTAAATTACATCTGCTGCGGATCCGCAGCAGAAAATCTTCTGCGGGTCCGGTAAGTGTGAACGTACCCTTAGGGTGCCTTCACACCTACCGGATCTGCAGCGGATCTCACTTCTGCGAATTCGGAGCGAGATCCATTGCTGATCCGGTACCATTCACCCTAATGATAGCACATACCCGCAGCGGGATTGACATCCCGCTGTGAGTATGAGCTTTAACCCCCTGATGCCCGCAGCCCCGCCGCTTCCCTGCCTCCTGCAGCTCCGCCGCTGCCCCCATCAGCCCCGGCGCCCGCATCCCCAATCGCCGCCCACATGCCCGATCATCCCCGCAGCCAGGACGCATCCCCGATCGTTGCCCGCCCGCATCCCCTATCATCCCTGCAGCCCGCATGCATCCCCGATCGCCGCCCCCGATCGCCCCGATGCGGGGGGGCTGCGGGCAGCGATCGGGGATGATCGGGAATGCGGACGGGCTGCAAAGATAATGGGGGATGCGGGCGGCGATCGGGGATGCGTGCTGGCTGCGGGTATGATTGGGCATGCGGGCGGGCGGCGATTGGAGATGCGGGCGCCGGGGCTGATGGGGGCAGCGGTGGAGCTGCAGGAGGCGGGGATGCGGGCATCAGGGGGTTAAAGCTCTTACTCACAGTGGGATGTCAATCCCGCTGCGGGTATGTGCTATCATTAGGGTGAATGGTACCGGATCCGCAGTGGATCTCGCTCCGAATTCGCAGAAGGGAGATCTGCTGTGAATCCGGTAGGTGTGAAGGCACCCTTATAGTAGAATTGAATTGTGCAGTATACAATATTAGTAAGTGGACACAAGGGCTACAAAAACATGGCCACTTCCCCTTACTGTTGTCTCCAGTTTGGGTGGGGTTTTAAAACTCGGTTCCATTGAAGTAAATGGAGCCTAATTGCCTAATTGCAAAAACAGTAGGGGGAAAAGTGGCCATGTTTTTGTAGCGCTGGATAACCCCTTTAAATCCATTCCTGGCTTTGGCTTCCAATATCTGTCAAATAAATCTGTCTGTGTAAACGCACCATATAGGGATGAACAGGAGGCGGTTAAGCAGGAAGCTATTGGGTATGACCACCTTAAAGGGGTTTTCTTGGCAGAACAGGGCTATCCGCATGATAGCTCATCAGTTGGGTCCCAACACTTGTTAACCCCAATGATTAGCGGCTCAGCCCTGACACTATAAATGGGGCTAAATGTAGTTGTCTCCATTCACTTTGAACCAGAGGTGACCTGTGACTGTAGCTCAGTTAACCAGCTGCAGTTACCAGGTCTGGCCACTACACAGTGAATGGAGCTAAGTGCTTTTGTCCCATTTCACTGTGTTGTGCGTGTACTGTGTTGTGCGTGTACTGAACAGCTGATCATCAGGGATTCGAGGGGTCTGCTTTGCTCAAAAAAAAAAAAAAAAACACTTTAAGGCTAGCTATACACATTAAATTGCTGTGGTCACAAAATTATTTGGTCAACAGCAAGTTTTCCTGAATCCCCCTACCCATACATATGCACAACTGGCTTGGCTGAGCGTGCATATGTTCCCTATAGGGAAAGGGGAATAAGCTGCTTGCAGAGACTTCTAGCAGTAGTCCATCTCCCTTGTGGGCAAATTTAAAGGGGTATTCCCCCCCCCCCCCCCCCCCCAAAAAAAAAATATTTTTGCATTAATACTTTGCCCACCCGTAGCTTTCCATCTTTCCAATATAAAGTTATTATGGATTCTGCACAGTTTTGCTGTTATCTACAGGCATTCACTCCCACTGAATGTATAGACTCATCAAATCTCAGTCCAACCAGTTCCCTGCTCCTGGCCCTCACCCACCCTCACGGCATCATGTGTCCTCAGTCTCTTTAGTGCTTCTAACCCAGTCCACTGACGAGAGGAAGGACACTGACAGCTGCCGCTGCTGACCACTGTCTCCCTCTCTGAAAGCAGCCCCCCTACCACACTGTGTAACCCCATTTCCCCCCAATGTGTGCTCCTCGCCAGCGGCTAACCCCCTGCAACTGACTCGGTGCTGGCAGCTGGCACCCCCCACCCCTCGCGAATCGCCCACCTGGTTCAGGCCAGTGACACCCCCCACAACTGACCCAGTGCTGGTTGCCTGCGGTTTCACACCCCCACCCTACCCCCACCCCGCGAATCACCCGATGCTGCCGGCGACACCCATTCCCCCCGGGACTCACCCGGTGCGTGCCACGGTAAAACCCCCACCGGGAATCACCCTCTTCCCCCCCCCCCCTCGCGAATCACACGATACTCACCACCTGCTGCACCGCCACCGCCGGACTACAGGACTGTCCCAGCACCACCGGAATACCAGGAGAGGTGAGATCACCCCCCTCAGAACTAAAACTCCCAACATGTCCTGTTAACAGGTCATGATGGGAGTTTTAGTTCTGCAACCTGAAGGCATCCAGGTTGTAGAACTACTACTCCCATCATGCCCTGCTGACAAGTAATGATGTAATTCTGTCACCTGGAAGGCTACAGGTTACAGAACTACAAATCCCATCAAGACCGACCTGTCAGCAGGGCATGATGGGAGTTGTATTTCTGCAACCTGGATGATCTCAGATGGCAAAACTACAATTCCCATCATGCCCTGCTGACAGGTAAGACCAGAGATAAGAAAAGATGTAAGACCAGCCAGGTTTGGGAGAATTTCATTTTTTGGCTCTTGGGGGGGGGGGGGGGATACCCCTTTATGGTGTGTGTATATATATATCCAACATCCAGCCCTAGGTCCTGGAGTCTTGGAAAAAATAGATACAGCCATAGAAGCAAAAGATGAAAGATAACAGCAAACTATACGTTATAGGGTTGGAAAGTGCCAGAGATTTGTAATGTACTTCTATTTAGAAAAAAAAAAAATCAAATCTTCCAGTACTTATCAGCTGCTGTATATCCTGCAGGAAGTTGTTTTCTTTCCAGTCTGACAAAATGCTCTCTGCTGCCACCTCTGTCCGTGTCAGGAACTGTCCAGAGCAGTAGCAAATCCCCATAGAAAACCTCTCCTGCTCTCCACACTTTAAATAATACCACTTCCTGTAGGACATGCAGCAGCTGATAAGTACTGGAAGACTGGAGATTTTTTTAATAGAAGTAAATTACAAATCTCTGGCACTTTCTGGCACCGGTTGATTTAAAAGAATTTTTTTTTAAACTACCCTTTTAAGAGGAGATGTCATAGAGGCCTAGGCCAGATGGATAAGAATAAGAGAACAGCCCAGGGCCTATGTAAATCCACCTCTGGTTTACAGCTCTATTTATTTGCATTACTCATGTGTAATAAGGTAAGGTATGGAAATAACACCCCTCCGAAAGGCTGTCATTCTGATGATATAGTGTACTGTATAGTTCGTGTATGTTTCTAAGACGCAAGACTGTCACCAGGCTCCTAGCAATGATTACATTTCCTGTGGACTGGGGTGTAAGGACATCCTATTGTTCTTCCATCATTCAGCTTTTTAAGAATTGTTTGGTAATGTTAAGGTGTCTGGATGAGTTTGAATGAACGGCGAGCTGCCATGACAATGGATTATGATTGTTTAGAAATTGCTTTCACTAGAAACAATTAAAGGGGTTATCCAGCGCT
Source organism: Dendropsophus ebraccatus (assembly GCF_027789765.1). Lineage (NCBI taxonomy): Eukaryota > Metazoa > Chordata > Amphibia > Anura > Hylidae > Dendropsophus > Dendropsophus ebraccatus. The sequence continues at coordinate 19,571,733 of NC_091467.1, read as the reverse complement.
ACAAAAACATGGCTACTTCTTCCCCTCTCTTGTCTCCAGTTTAGGTGTGGTTTGCAATTAAGCTCCATTTACTTCAATGGAACTGAGTCCCAAACCCCACTCAATCTGGAGACAAGAGAGGGGGGAAAAAGTGGCCATGTTTTTTTAGCACTGGATAACCCCTTTAAGTTCCCCATACACAATATACTTTAGTCGGCCATGCCTGCTGCTGGGTGTAAGGGGCTGTCCCGACCATCCACTGACAGATAATGTAATGGAAAATCTCTTCCCAACATCTTTTGTTGTGAGAGACATAAGCCGCAGCCAGAGCAGTCAGGCTGCGGCTTAAAGGAAGCCTGTCTCCCCGGCTGCCAGGGTGAAGCCCACCAGACCCCCCGGTAGGGCCCCTTATACTTACCCCTTCCTCGAAGTCCCGATCCCGGACCCCGTCCCGCCACTGAGAAATCCATGTTGGAAGCCATGCGCTCCACTGGGGGATCAGGCGGGCTTCACCCCGGCAGCTATGGTGACAGGTCCCCTTTAACCCTCCCTTCCCCATAGAGAACACAGGAATGGTCAGCCAGGCCAAATGTTCCTGTGTATGGGGCGGGAAATATAAGTGACGGCTGAGTGATCATGTATCGTTGAGGGTGTATGGGGACCTTGAGGGTGCGTGCACACTACGGAATTCCCGTGTATGACCCGCGGCGGATTCCGTCGCTTGTACCCGCACGCGGCGGCGCGCATCTCCGCCCGTGCCATAGACACTATTCTAGGCACGGGAGGATTCCGCATTCTGCCGAAAAAATTGACATGTCACTTCTCTCGCTGGAATGCGGAATCCGCCCATGCATAGAATAGTGTCTATGGCACGGACGGAGATGCGCGCCACCGCGTGCGGGTACGAGCAACGGAATCTGCCGCGGGTCATACGCAGGAATTCCGTAGTGTTCATGCACTCTTAGTTTGGATTCTTTGTTCAGGGACATTACAATTAGGGTGCTGTCCATAGTTATACTATACAGAGAAAATTCATTCAGTCCCATATGTACAAAGTCGAGTCCCTACCAATGCAGTCTGCCTTTAGAACAACAATTTTTTCAAGTGTATGTAAAGAACTCACTGAATTCCGATGTAATGGTACATTTCACTGATGTAGGAAATATAAATACATATATACTGTATATATAGCAAATTCTAGCAATATTCACTTATTAACATTCCTCAGGGACTGGGGTACAAGAAGACATAGCAACATCAATAAATCATGGAAACATAGAAGATTGTCGGCAGAGAAAACCCCCCTGGTCCATGTAGTCTGTTCTTTTAGTATTTCCCTTCTTATTATCTTAGGATAGATATATGATTATGCCAGGCAGGTTTATATTCAGTTATTGTAGATTTACCAACCACCTCTGCTGGAAGTTTGTTCCAAGCATCTACTACTCTTTCAGTATAGTAATATTTTCTTACATTGTTTCTGATCTTTCCCCCAACTAACCTCTCACTGTGTCCTCCTGTTCTTGTATTTAGTATTTTTTTTTAATTAAAAACACTTCTCTCCTGAACCTTATTCAGTCCTGAAACATATATAAAGGTTTCAATCATGTCCCCCTATACAGCCCAGCATACCATTATATATACACAGCGTAGCATACCATTATATACACATCCCAGAATACGATTATATATATATATACAGCCCAGCATACGAATATATATATATATATATATATATATATATATATACAGCCCAGCATACCATTATATATATACAGTCCAGCATACCATTATATATATATATATATATATATATATATATATATATAATCACTCACCAGCCACTTTATTAGGTACACCTCTCCAACTACACGTTACCACTTAATTTCTAATCAGCCAATCACATGGCGGCAACATGGTCAAGACAATCTCCTGCAGTTCAAACCGAGCATCAGTATGGAGAAGAAAGGTGATTTGAGTGCCTTTGAACGTGGCATGGTTGTTGGTGCCAGAAGGGCTGGTCTGAGTATTTCAGAAACTGCTGATCTACTGGGATTTTCACGCACAACCATCTCTAGGGTTTACAGAGAATGGTCCGAAAAAGAAAAAACATCCAGTGAGCGGCAGTTCTGTGGGCGGAAATGCCTTGTTGATGCCAGAGGTCAGAGGAGAATGGGCAGACTGGTTCGAGCTGATAGAAAGGCAACAGTGACTCAAATAGCCAACCGTTACAACCAAGGTAGGCAGAAGAGCATCTCTGAACGCACAGTACCTCCAACTTTGAGGCAGATGGGCTACAGATGGGATATATATATATATATATATATATATATATATATATATATATATATATATAATATAGCCCGGCATAATATATATATATAATATATATGTGTGTGTGTGTGTGTGTACACACAGCCCAGCATACCATTATATGTAGGCAGGCCAGCATACCATTATATATATATATAGCCCAGCATACTATATATATATATATATATATATATATATATATATATATATATATATAGCCCAGTGTACCATCCATTAGACCACCATATATATATAGAGAAAGAGAGACCACCATACCATTATATATAAATAAATATATATATATATATATATATATATATATATACAGTATAGCCCAGCATACCATTTAATATACAGCCCAGCATGTCATTAGCTTTCCCTACTTCCTGGCTGCACTGGTGACTTATTTTAAGGCTGAGAGAAATCACTACTCCTAAATCCTTCTCTTCTGAAATCTTTGCCAACACAGAACTGCCGATATGATACTCAGATTAGGGATTCCTTCTCTTGTGAAAGTTATGATAGCAGGGATGGATGTCACAGAGACTTATGGCACTTTTACACGGAGCGATAATTTGCCCAATCGTATGATTAACGATTTTGAATGAACGATATTTTTTTATAACGATCAGCATTTAGGCGGAACGATACATTGTACGGAAAAATCGTTTTGCGATCGTTTTGCAATCGCTTAAGCCTATCTCACACATAGGTGAAATCGTTGAAAGAATGTTTACACGGAACGATCTGCGAATTTTTTGCGAACAATCAACGACGATTTGAGAACATGTTGAAAGATCAAAATGAACGATTTCTCGCTCGTCGCTTGATCGTTCGCTGCGTTTACACGTACGATTATCGTTCGAATTAGTTATCGTGCAAATTCGAACGATAAATCGTTCCGTGTAAAAGGACCATCAAGATTCCCTAAGCAAATTTTGCATCATTTTTTGATGGCTCAAGCTGTGAACAGAAGCCTACAGAATAGCACAGTATTGCTTTACTTTTTAGCATATCCAATTTCCACAAAATTGTAAATGTCACGACCCTAAAGACGCTTGTAATCAGTCATGAGAAGATGCGTTGTGAGGATGACACATGACAGGAGGAACAGTACAGATGATACATGACTGGCAATGACTTTGTGATATCATAAGTTCCTTGTTCCTGTAGTCACCACATGTTGTAATATACTGTATATACTGGTGTCCCCAGTGCACTCTACTTCTCTTAGGATATCTATTCATCTTATGTGGCTTATTTTTTTCCCCAAATTTGGTCGCAAAGCTCGGTTGTTTTAAGATTTCAGCCGTCAATAAGATCCTCAGGTTTCTTTTCCAGCTCATGTTATTATGTGCATGCAGCCATGTCAAATTGTTCTTTACTTCTGCGGTTCTCTATTGAGATCTTATCTGATGGGTCACCAAAGCTCTGCACATCCCTTTTCACCATATTTATACTTCTAATTCTTTGTACATCTCTATATCCTGCTTTATATTTGATCTTTTATATCCCTTTGCCCACCTTGGTGCAATTGAAGTGAATTTAAAGGGGTACTCCAGCGAAAAAAAGAAATTCTTTCAAATCAACCGGTGTCAGGAAGTTATAAAGATTTGTAATTTACTTCTGTTCAAAAATGTCCAATCTTCCAGTACTTATCAGCTGCTGTGTGTCCAGCAGGAAGTGATGTATTCTTGCCAGACACCGTGCTCTCCGATACCATCTCTGTCCATGTCAGGAACTGTCCAGAGCAGTAGCAAATCCCCATTAAAAAAAAAACCTCTCCTGCTCTGGACAGTTACAGAAATGGACAGAAGTGGCAGCAGAGAGCACAGTGTCAGACTGTAAGGAATTCAGCACTTCCTGTAGGACGTACAGCAGCTGATAAGTACTGGAAGACTTTAAATAGAAGTAAAGAACAAATCTATATAACGTTCTGAAACCAGTTGATTTGCAAGATTTTTATTTTTTAATTATTTTTTACCTGAGCTCTTTAAGGTGGCCATATACATTAGATAGAAAGTAGATTGATGGTTGGACATTTGTTGAAAGTCTGGTTATCTCTCCCATCTGGCCCCCGTCCTCCCCACACACAGAAACATTGACCACGCGCGAGTGATCTTGTGTTCTCTATGGGGAAGGGAGGGGTAAGCTGCAGCAGACTGCTCTAACTGTGGCTTATCTCTCTGAGAACATAGGGGTCAGGAATTAATTTTCCATCATTCATGACTCCTATCTCCACCGACATCATCTGTCAGTGAATGGTCTGGATTGCTGACAAAAGTATAACGTGTATGAGGACTAGAAATGAGCGAACCTGCCGTGGTTCGGGTTCGTATGAACCTGAACTCTCGGCTTCTGATTCCCGCTGTCTGCCCACTACGTGGAGAGGGTGGATACAGCCGGAGGACCGCCTGGAAAACTGGGATACAGCCTATGGCAGGTTTGCTCATCTCTAATGAGGACATTCAGATGGGCACTTGGCTTATGATATGTTCTCAAAATTTTGAACGGTCTGGGTCTGGGTGTTCAGACACCCGCCTGTTGTTGGATAGAGCCAAGAGAAGCATCACTTGCTGCATTTGCCATCTCTCTTTATTAAAAGTCAGTGGAGACCATCTCCTGCAGCAAAATGTAGAGTGCAGTGAACCAAGGAGTGAAAAGCTTACCCAAGCACTTCTGTGGTGTCCCACCACGGGTGTTGCTGTTGGTTACACCCTTCGCAAAAGCCTTTGCTTGTTGTGTGTAAGTGGTGATGTAGTGGTGATAGAGTTTCGCCACAGGATGTCGCTATTGTGGGTATGTGTACTTGGTTGCTGCACAGCTGAAGTACCGAAGGGGTTATTGTTTGTTTGTATGTCACATGGATCTGTGAACCAATGAGAGTATCTTCTTCTTCTATCCTATCATCTTCTTCTTTACTTCTTCCATACGCACTCTTCACCATTCGCAGCGCACCTTACAGGACCTGTAAATAGGAAAATCACGTGGGTAGAAGGAAGTGTAGGTCAGTCTTAGTCAGGTTTCTGTACAGTGAGGAAGCAAGTCAGGACGCAGCTAACAGTTTCTCTTCAAGTCATTCTACACAACACTATGCAGTGTTAAGCCCTTCACAGGAGAGCACAGAACAGAGATTATCTTAACCTGCGCCGTGGACTAGGAGAGTGACAGTGCAGGACAGTCTGCACTACAGCAGAAAGCTAGGAACTGATCTGGATAGAGCAAAGTTGCTAGAAGCCTAGGTACTCTATCTCGCAGCGCGGTTGTCAGCAGGGAACCCTCAGCATTCCGCTCATCCCAGGTAACAAGGTCTGGGGCTTGTGTCACCCTCTAGGGCGGGTCCCCCGACACTGGTAGGGCAATAGGTGGTTCATTCAACAATAGTCAATGTGCGGGCACAAGTATTCTCTCTCAAGTATTCTTCTATTGCTACCTCATCCTCCAACATCCCAGCAGAGCACAGTACTACTTGGGTTGGGACTCTCACAACATCCTCCTCTCTGCTCCTCTGATCCTTTGTATCTCTCAACATGCAACTCACTCAGCACAACTGTACCACTCTCATCACAGATCTGGAGAGAAGACTGAGCTGTAACTGCTGTGTGTCAGTGTCTGAGTGTGTCAGTCAGTGTCTATGTCAATAATATACGTTTGTACATGTTAGTGGTGTCTCATGTTATTGTGCATAGTGCATAAATGAGGGGCCCGCTGAGGCTCTGTCATCCAAAGGCCCACAAAAACCTGGAGCCGGCCCTGGCAAAGAGACTCTATGATTCTTCGTCCTGCACCAACATAGTATACACCAAATCCTTGGGACATTTATGTAGCCGAGGGGAAATACACCATAGAGCTGGCGTCACACTCCACCATCTAACAAGTGACCGGCCGTATCACCTCCATACCACCGCGGGGGTGCACCACACTTCTCTATTCTTTCTCTAAAGAGGAGTGAGGAGTTTGAACATCCCGACCCCAAATGTTCAACACTTTTGACCTGTCTCTAAGACTCATCAGGGAGAGAGACACTTTAAATATGAAATCAATAACTTTAATCAACTTGGGTGCCTAAGGTTCTTGTACAGAATTATAACATATTGCAGATTTCCTTTGCCTGACATGGACATTCTTTATCCATTTAAGAAGTTGTCAATAAGAACAGGTTAGCAACCCCCCTACCCCCCTCACCGGCACCATTATTCCTCCAATCCTTGGATCAAACAGTAATGTCGTCTGTGTGGCACCAGCTTTATACACTGCTTGCTGGGAAGTCGTCCCCATTGTACCGGAGTCCTAGCAAGTTGTTATGGAGATATTTGCTATGTTACTCCCCTTTGGCTATAGCCACTATCAGAGTTTAAAGCCGGAATTGTCATGCTTCATTCAGCGTTCATGATTGAGTTATGGAGTGAGGAAAAGCCGGCGGATTTATGAGGCGTCACCAACCGGAGAGGCTCGAGCCATTCTTACAGAAACCACGGGCAGTCCCAACAGAACAGAGGAATAATCTTTATTTATAGAACATATTCCATAGACAGAAAAATGAGCCGTTATATAGTAACAAAATAGGAGTAGTGAGGTGACTGGTCACAAGAGCTTACAATCTATAGGCTTTGTACAATGGTCCTGCTGTCATACAATAGGATATAGCACAAAGCTGTATAATACTGTCATGGCTAAAGACATACAAAGTGCACATGACTGCATGGATTGTTGGGGGACTCTACTGATAGAATCGGGGATGGTAAAAACCGGGCAGAGACCAACTAGGGAATGGTAGGTGATAGACCTGCCTAAGAAGATGTTTTTAGGGAACACTTAAAAGTACAGATGTTGAAAGTTGAAGTGAATGTATCAGGGTAATGCACATATTGAGCTTTTCATATGAAAAGCTCTGTGAGCACTAGGCCCGCCTCCAGTGCACTACAAGACCTCATTTGCATATTTTGAAAACATCAAAGATTGACGGCGATGGCTGATGACATTACCCCTTCACGCTCCCAGTGTATTCACTTCCTGGAGCCGGCTCTGGCTGAGCGGCCTGTGAGTTAAGAGACCCGCTCTGAAGCTACAGCGGTGGTGCCAGGAACTGAGCAGAGGGCAGAAGAACACTGGGGGCTGTGGAGAGGTAATGTATACAGTTTTAGGCCATGTTCACATGCTGTACGAGACCTGCCGTTCCGTCACAGTTTTCTACGGCGCTGCTGGGGATCCTGGCCGGAGCGTATACTATGTGTATACGCTCTGGACGGGATTCCATAGAAGGCAAGGCAACATATATTTTCGTATTAAGCATGGCCATTGTTGCAATCAGCAACAACGGCTGTAGTTTAAACGAAAGGATACGTTGTATGAACATAGCCTAAGGGTGGGTTCACGCAACAGAATCCGCGTGGATAAGTTCTAGGGGATTTCGACGCTCGTCCCCGCTCGTGGCAGCGCGCATCTCCACCCGTGCCATAGACACCATTCTATACTGACATGTCAATTCTTTCAGCGGACAGCAGAATCGGCCTGGTCATAGATAGGTGTCTGTGGCACGTGCGGTGATGCGCACCGCCGCTAGAGGGGACGAGTGATGGAATCCGACGTAGCTTATCTGCGCGGATTCCGTAGTGTGGACCCACCCTAAGGGCAATGGTGCACATGTCCGTACCGCTAATGGTATATATACAGCCCTTGCTAAACGATTGTCGATCCGTGTAACACTGGAGGCATCGGGACGTCTCATACTAATTTTATAATATAACAGCACATCTCTCTTACACTACTGCCGGCTTATCCATAGTCTTCTCTAACATCCTGGACAGTCCTGACATCAATCGTTCCCCTTTCCTTCCCCCCTACCCCCTTTATGTGAGGGTCTTTTAGTAAATCTTCAGGCCTGTGATTTCCCCTCCCTCTCCCTTTTTCCATCCTCCCGCCCAACATTGCCGTCCTGATTGCTTTATTGTTTGTTATGTGATTTATTGTATAAGCAGGAATGTTAGTTTCGCATGATTCGTGCCTTATAGACTCTGCGCCATACTCTTAGTGTGTGCTTTCTTAGCTTACGTTGTATAGTTTACCTTTGTAGAAATCTTTAGCACCTACTTTTGACCTTGATCTCGGCGTCTAGCATTGTCAGTAGCACCTGCCTCCATCTTGTTCTGTTTGTTTGCTCCACTTTTCGCACGCTGGCATTGACTTGCTTTATTACTATGCACATAGATCATTGGTAAACAGCATTAGACTCCTGGGGTTATAGTTTCATATTTTCTAAACCTGTTCAGCAAGAAATGCGGCCTGTCCACACAATAGTTTTTCTCTGCTTTTAAACACGAGATACAAATCGGAAAACCTGATGTGCTGAACGAGACTGAGAGAAAGAAAAGATGTTTATGGTACTCCTTCCTGTTGGGGACTGGTGGTGCCAAGTGACACGGGCTTCAAATGTGGATGAGTAATGTCGGAATCTGGAATGAGAATGTTTTTGTCTCTGAGGATAATAGAAACACATTGGGGGAGATTTATCAAACATGGTGTAAAGTGACACTGGCTCAGTTGCCCCTAGCAACCAATCAGATTCCACCTCTCATTCCTCACAGACTCTTTGGAAAATGAAAGGTGGAATCTGATTGGTTGCTAGGGGCAACTAAGACAATTCTACTTTACACCAGTTTGATAAACTTCCCCATTCTGTTCTAGAAACTTACCTGTCCTCTTCTCCCAAGTCCATGCATTATTTTACCACTTACAGCAGAAGTTTGTGCTTCAGAGCTGATTTTTTTTTAATATAGCTTAGGACATTTTGCAAAATAAGGCCATGTTCACATAGCGGATATAATGGAACTGATTTGGCCAACAAATGATCATGTGCTCATTCAACGGCCAATTGCTATCCTTATTACGCAGGGCCTGCTTGGCCCATAATCATCTCACGTAAAAGCCCTTAGGGTAGGTCCGCTGACCACCCAAAGAATGGGGGCGAGTGGGGGCAAGCTACGGAATCCGCGGCAGGTGATCCACCAGGATTCCATAGTATGGACATACCCTCACAGCTGGACATTACTATAACCGGAATCCGATCACCTGTTATCCGTAACACCTTGATAAGTGACGAGTTCTAAAGCCGAATACTCCAAAACACGTGCCTGTGCCTATGGAAACAATATCCGCTTGATAACGACAAATATATTAAGTTGCATTTGGCTCTGTGGCACCAGTGAATAAAAGAACCCCAGATTCGGTGCGGATTTGTAAAGTCGAAAAAATCCTGTGCAAGTCTCCATAGAAAGACTGATCACTACTTTCCATAAAGACGTCAATGTTGGCATATGCCAGCCTGAAAGTGCCGCCTTCCATCACATCAGCCAATTTATACAAAGAGACTAAGAGGCCTACAGTGCTTTCTGCCAGTTACTACAAGACATTCATAAACCTGATGTACTGCCAAGGCCTAAAGAGAGAAGAATCACAAGAGACCCAAACCGTTTCATCCTTAAACTTTGGATTTGTTTATTTTATTCCATCGAGCCCTTTTACCCATTTTAATAGTTAAGTTGTTATTTTTACGCTAAATGGGAAAGAATCAAATGGAAAAATAAAGAAAGCAAAAGAAAAACAAACGACTACTTCCTGCATTTGAGGATAGGACGGGTTTCATTGGACAGATCATGGGAGTTGGCTTCGTGCAAATGTTTTTACTGCAGCTTGGGAGAGCAGGAAAATTAGCTCGGAGTTTGCAGTGGCGATGAGATCTGCATTCATTACAATCATATTAAATGGTCACCTTCCGAAGGTAACATGAAACTTCCGATAAAGGAAACAGAAAACGAACGCTCTATTGCTACTTAAAATCTCTAACGTACATAGAACAGGAAATTAGATTTAAAGCGTTACTGTCATATGCAGGAAATTTTGACAGGTCATCAGATATAGGCGAAAAGAAAAATTGGGTCAGCTCTTCTAGAACACCATTCACATTTGGCAGGTTAGCCACGTTGCTATGGCTGAAATTCCAGACACACAAAAACCAAAAGAAATGCAACAGGTCACCGCTAATGGCAAGACCCAATACAGATATGAAAATCACTAAAAGCAGCGGGCCAATGGAGGCCTGAGAATAACTGTAAACAAGCGCCAATCTGCAAGATCGGCGCTCGTTTACTGGGCCTATTACACAGCCCGATTATCGTTTACCAAGGGCTGTTTACCAAATAACAGCTTGGCGTTTATTTGCAGCATAAACAGTCCATAACAGAAATATAGCAACACTGTGCTTTAAGAACAAAACAAAAAGGTCTTGCCCGTCTGGGCGCTAACTAACACAGCAGGTTACCTCTCTGACACTTCAGTCGGCAGTATTGCGGGGTGTGAACAGGCCCCAGCAGCAATAGAACTCCTTGCTCCCAGGAAACACAGCATGCAGGCTGTTCACCCTGGCTGAGAGCAAGGACCTGTATACTGAGCCCACCTTTTGCCTTCTCAGGCTGATTGGGATCAGAGCTCACCTGATCCCAAAACCCACACTGGATCGAGGGGGAGGGAATGGCAAGTCCCACTACCAAAACCTACCTGCCATTCCATGTAAGTCCAGGCCCGGCAATAATAAATAATAGCTCAGCAGCATAACACTGCTGAGCACAGATGCCTCCTGGACTCACCATCTCACACTATGTATCAACCTGGGTGAGATGTACATCCCCTCCAGCACTTTACCAGTGACATGTCCACACCATGTAATTGTATTGGGGAGTCTGGCTGTCTGAGATGTGATTCTGCATGGGGGTAAAGCAGCCCTGCACATGATTACATTGGGATGGTTACTGGGGGATTTAGATGGAAAACAAAATGGTCAACAATGCTCAAGGATTTCCAAATTCACAGTCCACTTGATGCCATACTTGCCAGAGTTCAATTAACATAATTAATTTGTAAAAATTCTTGGATATGCCTGTAAATTGTATTTGATTTCAGATAGAACTAAGTTTCCTATGAATATATTTCAAAAGTTTATGAACAGTAAACTTGCTTCCTTATGATTGCAGAAGTAATAAATATGTCGGCTATTATACTGTATTCTATACAATTCACAAAACAGTAACATGAGAACTCTTCGATATTATAGAAACTAGAGACAATTAACATTTTTCCTTTTAATATTTGAATTCAGCACATAAAAATCAATCAAGAAATGGCTAATTTTATTTCTGTCTTTTTTCAACCGTATTAATTATGTAACTATGTAACTATGTAACTTTTGAAAATTTGTTGACCAGTGTTATAGGTTCAAACCTATTTCAAGGATTGTGTCATCGTCTGATCGTTGTATTTATTACACGGAGCAATAATCGGCCGAATCGGTACCCTTATACTTGCAAAAATAATAACAACCTGGAACACAAGCAAAAAAGACAAATTTGGTCAGCTCTCTTACAACACCATTCGCACTAGGCAGGAACACATTGAAATACAGATATGAAAATTGCTAAAAGCAGCCCCCCAACTGCTAAAAAAATCTCCATAATAATAATGAGGCTCTTAGCATACCATTTGCAAATAGTCTGAACCATCCCACCATGATCAAAAGCTACCGACTGCACCAGGTCTTAGGGCCCTATTCCACCGGACGATTATCGTTCAGATTATCGTTAAATCATTCGAATCTAAACGATAATCGTTTGGTTGAAATGCAGTTAACGATTAACGACCGAACGAGAAATCGTTGATCGCTTTATAAGGGCCCTATTCCACCGGACGATTATCGTTCAGATTATCGTTAAATCGTTCGAATCTAAACTATAATTGTTTGGTTGAAATGCAGTTAACGATTAACAACCGAACGAGAAATTGTTGATCGCTTTATAAGACCTGGACCTATTTTTATCGTTGCTTGTTCGCAAAACGTTCACAAATCGTTCGCATTAAATAAGACGTTGTTCGGTCGTTCACAATAAATAGCGAAGAAAAAACTATCGCAATTACGATCATAAGTAACGATTATCGTTCCTTGAAAATGAGTGAACGTTTTCAGGTCTTTCGCTATAGCAGTCGTTTGAGATCGTTAATCGTTAACGATTATGCAAACGATAATCGTCCGGTGGAATAGGGCACTTACTCCCGAGACCCACTGTGATCTGAGATGCAGCCTTGGCAACACGCTTTACTCCTTGGCTGTCAATCAAATCCGACTTGTTAGCTCCATTGGAATCTATGAACAACCTCCTGAACAAGTAGGAGTTCCCCGTCGGCTTGGGAGTGGAGCACACTCGCATTGGGTCTCAGTTGGTATGATCAGTAATGACAGTAATGTTTTAAGAAGATGTAAGTAGAAAAGGTGTTTGAACTTAAGGTCTTTGTCACACATTGCTGATTTGATCAGTATTTTTAATCAGTATTTTGAGACCAAAATCAGGAGTGGAAGCGGAAGGGAAAAGTATAAATCTTCCTATGTAGCAGAATCAACATACAATGGGTAGTCAGGGTTCAGTCCAAGGGTCCAATAGCAAGAAGGTCTTGTAATGACTGAATCAGCAGAATGTGGGTATGTAATGGAGACGAGCACAGAATGCTAGATTCCTATCATTTGGCATTTGATTACCGGTGGCTGAAGAAGTTGGATGCAGCCCTAAAAAGTCCATAGGCCCCCTGAGAAGACACTTGCAGCACCCGGCCGCCAAGTGGGCCTCCCGGGTGCTACAAATGCCAAGCCACAGTCCTGCGTCCCCTGTCCCCGCCCTGTGTCCCCCTGCGGCCTCACCCCCATCCTGTGTCCCCTGCAGCCCCGACCCCGTCCCCTGCAGCGTCTCCAGCAGCCCCCCCATATAGTTTATTCAACAGCCCCCCGATATAGTTTCTCCAGCAGCCCCCCTGTATAGTGGTGAAGAACAACCATCACCCTCGTCACCATCACTGCCCCCCCAGACCAGAGAGAAGAGGAAGGCAGGCACAGCATTCACACAGGGCCAGAGCAGGAACCAGAACAGGTGAGATTACCCCCAGAGAACTACAACCCCCACTATGTCCTTCTAACAGTTCATGATGGGAGTTGTAGTTTTGCAGCCTGTGGACATTCAAGTTGCAGAACTACAACCCCCATCATGTTCTATAAACGGTTCATAGTGGGGGTTGAAGTTCGGACTAAAGGTTGACACAGTATAGGAGGAGGGAGGCAGTGGCACAGTAGAACTAAATCTCCAGCGGTAATATGCAGGACTACATCCCCCAGCTTGGTGTATAGGGTAGGCTGTAGAACTAGCTCTCCCAGCATGTTGTGTGGGGTAATATGTATAACACAGTGTATATAAGCTACACCAAGCAGTAGGTAAACCGTATCCCAGCAATTAGCAATAACAAAACACAAATAGGATATGCTTATAACTAAAGGGTGTTTATTCAATATACAACCATCACCAATATATACAGATAATGTCCAAAAATACAATGAATCCAAAATATCTATATTGATTAATTCAGTAGGAAATAATGCACCATGTCGTGCTCAAACTTTCCCTACGAAAACCAGTCTTGTCTGGTCCAGTCCGTTCCCTGATACATTAAGGGGACCAGCCACCAAAGACAACGATACTGTTTGCAGTACACTGTACCAATGATATAGTGTTAAAATTCAACAGTGTCAGTAAGTATATCAGGTGGAGCAAAGACTATACCAACAGACCCATTCGCATATTAATCAACGTGGTCCCTATGTCGGCAACAGTTAGTCGTATTTGTACTCCAGTCCTTGGAAATCAACACCTCGACCCAACGTGTGTAGACACTCTACCACTGCAGAGTTACGGGACTCGTAGCAGAAACACAGCTCCGCGGGCACCTTCCGGACCTCCGGGCACTCACTTTTGTATAGGAGCTTGAAGGGATTTTTGGTCCATACCAGCCACTGCTACATGTGACCTACCCTCTAGCTGTACTCCGGACAGTGAGTAGCCATAACCCGCAGCTGTCCCTGATTTATGATATAGTATAATGGATTTACTGTACAAATCAATGTATTGAATATTATTGCATGCCTCGGCGACCCCTGATGAGGTCACCATCACAGGTGGCTGAAACGCGTTGGGTCGAGGTGTTGATTTCCAAGGACTGGAGTACAAATACGACTAACTGTTGCCGACATAGGGACCACGTTGATTAATATGCGAATGGGTCTGTTGGTATAGTCTTTGCTCCACCTGATATACTTACTGACACTGTTGAATTTTGACAGTATATCATTGGTACAGTGTACTGCAAACAGTATCGTTGTCTTTGGTGGCTGGTCCCCTTAATGTATCAGGGAACGGACTGGACCAGACAAGACTGATTTTCGTAGGGAAAGTTTGAGCATGACATGGTGCATTATTTCCTACTGAATTAATCAATATAGATATTTTGGATTAATTGTATTTTTGGACATTATCTGTATATATTGGTGATGGTTGTATATTGAATAAACACCCTTTAGTTATAAGCATATCCTATTTGTATTTTGTTATTGTGTGGGGTAATATGCAGAAATACATCACATAATGAGTTGTAGTTCTGAAACAGATGAGACGATGACTGGGTTCACGGGAGGATGGTGGCGCAGTGCACTAGCGGCTATGTGGGTACATGTGTATATGTAGGGCTCACAACACATTGCTGGAAGCAGCGTTCCTACCAGGAGTATGTTGGGGAAGTATGTCTCTCTAAACAAGAGCTTTCATACAGTCAGTCAGTCCAATCCTTCACCTACTTTTGTGAGATTACCTTGCAGCAGGTTGTAAACAGACAATAGTCCGCCATCCCATACCAGACTAGTAAACCTCTCGGCTAACAGCTAGAAACAACTATCGGTTAGCCTCTGTCTTTAACTGCAAAGTAGTAGAGGAATAAAAAGTATAAAAACACCTAAATCATAAGCCACAAATACAGTTTGCAGAATAAGCACAGTACAGAAATTAGTGCAAAAAATCATTTTGCTGGAACAATATCTAAAAAGCCCCTATGAGCCCACGACATTACCACATGACAAGAAACCCGTGACCTGAATATGGCTGATGACTGTAATGCTAAAATCAGAAAATTGGTTTGCAAAACCAATTACGCCACTACAGTGGGGAAACAGTAAGGCTTCCGTGAACCTAAGACACGAGCAGGGGAAACACTCCGACTCCTCTGCGCTCTATAACCTGACCACGAGGAAGAAAACCCTTATGTGTGTCAGCATTTCAGAGAACCACATGAAAAGGGAGCAATAAAGCCCTCTCTATAGATAGGTAAAAATGCGGTGTCTCGAAAAATAATACTGACATTTCTCCGAAAAAGGGAAGCAGATGAGGCTCTTATTTTATGTGTTAAAGGAAGCCATACTGGCCAAAGACCGAACCCCTAATTCATTTCCAAAGAAGAGCTGTACAAATAGTAAAAGGTGCGGTTCAGGGAAGAGCGCTGCACCTCACACCTATGGCTGACACTAGTACCTCTCGGCTGCATAAAAAACATCAGAATTCTGTATGTGAATTGATCAAGCCACACTGCCCCATGTACCGCGTGCAGGTATCTGATACACATGGGTCCCTACACTAAGTCCACACTGTGCCGGTCAGCGACCACCACCCCCGCAGGTGTGCACAGTCAGGGAAGGGAGGCCATGGAACGGCCCTGCAACCCCCATGCCACAGGACCAGACCCAAAAATGCCACACCAAAACCCAGCCAGCACCACCAGCGGAGGAAGCTGCCACCAAACCGACAAATGGTAAAAGGTTCTCATTTGCGCTAACTGAAAACTAGCAACTATGAAGGAGATTTATCAAACATGGTGTAAAGTGAAACTGGCTCAGTTGCCCCTAGCAACCAATCAGATTCTACCTTTCATTTTCCAAAGAATCTGTGAGGAATGAAAGGTGGAATCTGATTGGTTGCTAGGGGCAACTGAGCCAGTTTCACTTTACACCATGTTTGATAAATCTCCCCCCTGGTGTCTTCTCGTATTAAAATGTTGGTGTTCCAAATCTTGTTGGCACAGATCATCTATTCCCAAAAATTTATAATTTTTACTTTTATGCTACACCACTTTATGCTACAAAACTTTAAAGATCAAATTTTCAAAAAGGTTCTGCTATAGCTAAAGTAGATTTCTAAGCCTGATGACATGGACAGTTATACAAATGGATTTACAGTGATACCTCGGTTCTCAAACTGCTCGGAACTCAAACTGTATTTTTAAGGAAAGTTTCCTTTGGTTCTCAAACTCTTGCTCGGTTCTCAAACACTTTTCGGGCCCCCAGTCTTGAAGTATATTAACCCTTTTTTGCGAGCGTGGATGGTGGGTTTGTACCTGGTGAGTTTAGCAGTGGTGAGGCTTCACATACAGTACAGTGCTGTATAAGACTGCTGGAGTGCATATACACTACAGTAGTAGTACAGGCAGTACACTGCCATCTCCCATACTTTACAGTGCTGGGATGGTGGGTACTCTACTGCAGCGCTTCTCAAACTATTTCTCCTGGATCCTCACCCAACAGACCAAGGCAATGTCCGGGCCTCACCAGACTGACCAAGAGGGTGCAGGGGCCTCATCATCTGTGGTGAAAGTCCATTTAAAAGCTGAAAATAATGCTAGAGCTCGCTTTCACCAATCTCCCAAGCTCTATATGCTAATAAAGCAAGTACAAAAAAGTTAATAATGTTGCTAAAATTGATATTTTTGCAAACAGCAAAAGGTCTGTGCAGATCATAGTCACTATTGTGAAAACTGGCTCCTCAGCTGGGCCTGACCAACAGCTAGGGGGCGCCTCACAGTTTGAGAAGCACTGCTCTACTGTACTATAATTGCTGAGGAGTTGGTGACTACTGTACTATAATTGCTGGTTTTCTTGAATGTTTTTTGTGTATAATGTTCTGTACAGTATATAGTGCTGCTCTGTAATGTACTGTACAGTATATAGTGCTGCTGTGTAATGTACTGTACAGTATATAGAGCTGCTCTGTAATGTCCTGTACAGTACATAGTGCCGCTCTGTAATGCCCTATACAGTATATAGTGCTGCTCTGTAATGTGCTGTTCTGTAATGTCCTGTACAGTATATAGTGCTGTTCTGTAATGTCCTGTACAGTATATAGTGCTGTCCTGTAATGTACTGTACAGTATATAGTGCTGTTCTGTAATGTCCTGTACAGTATATAGCGCTGCTCTGTATTGTCCTGTACAGTATAGTGCTGTTCTGTAATGTCCTGCACAGTATATAGTGCTGCTCTGTAATGTCCTGTACAGTATATAGTGCTGTTCTGTAATGTCCTGTACAGTATATAGTGCTGCTGTGTAATGTCCTGTACAGTATATAGTGCTGTTTTGTAATGTCCTGTACAGTATATAGTGCTGCTCTGTAATGTCCTGTACAGTATATAGTGCTGTTTTGTAATGTCCTGTACAGTATATAGTGCTGCTCTGTAATGTCCTGTACAGTATATAGTGCTGCTCTGTAATGTCCTGTACATTATAGTGCTGCTCTGTAATGTCCTGTACAGTATATAGTGCTGCTCTGTAATGTCCTGTACAGTATAGTGCTGCTCTGTAATGTCCTGTACAGTATATAGTGCTGCTCTGTAATGTCCTGTACAGTATATAGTGCTGCTCTGTAATGTCCTGTACAGTATAGTGCTGTTCTGTAATGTCCTGTACAGTATATAGTGCTGCTCTGTAATGTCCTGTACAGTATATAGTGCTGCTCTGTAATGTCCTGTACAGTATATATAGTGCTGCTCTGTAATGTCTTGTACAGTATAGTGCTGCTCTGTAATGTCCTGTACAGTATATAGTGCTGCTCTGTAATGTCCTGTACAGTATATAGTGCCGCTCTGTAATGTCCTGTACAGTATATAGTGCTGCTCTGTAATGTATTGTACAGTATATAGCGCTGCTCTGTAATGTCCTGTACAGTATATAGTGCTGCTCTGTAATGTCCTGTACAGTATATAGTGCTGCTCTGTAATGTCCTGTACAGTATATATAGTGCTGCTCTGTAATGTCTTGTACAGTATAGTGCTGCTCTGTAATGTCCTGTACAGTATATAGTGCCGCTCTGTAATGTCCTGTACAGTATATAGTGCCGCTCTGTAATGTCCTGTACAGTATATAGTGCTGCTCTGTAATGTATTGTACAGTATATAGTGCTGCTCTGTAATGTCCTGTACAGTATATAGTGCCGATCTGTAATGTCCTGTACAGTATATAGTGCTGCTCTGTAATGTCCTGTACAGTATATAGTGCTGCTCTGTAATGTCCTGTACAGTATATAGTGCTGCTCTGTAATGTCCTGTACAGTATATAGCGCTGCTCTGTAATGTCCTGTACAGTATAGTGCCGCTCTGTAATGTCCTGTACAGTATATAGTGCTGCTCTGTAATGTCCTGTACAGTATATAGTGCTGCTCTGTAATGTCCTGTACAGTATATAGTGCTGCTCTGTAATGTCCTGTACAGTATATAGCGCTGCTCTGTAATGTCCTGTACAGTATAGTGCCGCTCTGTAATGTCCTGTACAGTATAGTACTGTACTGTAGAGATTAAACTGGGAACTTTTCAATGTAATAAATGACTATTGTAGGTAATTATTGGCGGCTGCTGGAACCAATTAAACACATTTACATTATTTCCTATGGGAAGACACTGCTGGGTTCTCAAACTGCCTTCCGGAACCAATTAAGTTCGAGAACCGAGGTACCACTGTATCTTTCTGAGTAGTGGCTAAATGGTAGTGCATTTCTAATAAAGACTGCTTAAAGGGGTACGCCAGATTAAAAAAAAACAACAACAAAACACCCCCCCCGCGCTTTTTCCAGTACTTATCAGCTGCTGTATGTCCTGCAGGAAGTGGTGTATTCTTTCCAGTCTGATGCAGTGCTCTCTGCTGCCACCTCTGTCCATGTCAGGAACTGTTCACAGCAGGAGAGGTTTTCTGTGGGGATTAGCTACTGCTCTGGAAAGTTCCTGGTGGCAGCAGAGAGCACTGTGTCAGACTGGAAAGAATACACCCCTTCCTGCAGGACATACAACAGCTGATAAGTACTGAAAGACTGGAGATTTGTAAATAGAAGTATATTACAAACCTACATAACTTTCTGACACCAGTTGATTTGAACAGAAGAAAACAACATGTCTCCGAAGTACCCCTTTAAAAAGTTACCTTGACAGCTTATGCTAAACCTCTGTGGATTCTCGGTTTATGACCTGTACCTTTGCACAATGAACTATGTAACTTTCCACAGTGAAAACAAATCGGTGCTCCGTTCGCTTTCAGACTTCTTCTTTACGGTGTGAAGTTAATGATTACTCAATGTTCCCACAGATCTAACACAAATACGGTATAGGAAAAGCCGCCCTGGAACGCAAGGGTGACTGTCCGCTCTACTTTCTCCTGCAAACAGTCATACTCTCATTGTTCAGCTGTACTCTTTACTTTCAATCAATATCATTAGAGACTATTGACCTTGTATCGGCTTTTGAAGCATTGTTTGCCGGGAGCTAGAGGTTGTTACACGTGTTAGACAACAAAGACCGGCCGCCTTGAAAACATATCACAGTTTGCCGACGTCGGGCTCAAGGAGCTGCTTATTCTTAAAGGGGTTACCTAGCGCTACAAAAACATGGCCACTTTTCCCCCTTTCTTGTCTCCAGTTCAGGTGCGGTTTGCAATTAAGCTCCATTTACTTCAATGGAACTGAGTTTGAAACCCCACCCAATCTGGAGACAAGAGAGGGGGAAAAGTGGCCATGTTTTTGTAGCGCTGGATAACCCCTTTAAAGGGATCATTGAAGGTTTTCACTGTTATATTATTCGCTCTTAGGGTAGCTTCACACACACACCGTATCACAGTGGATTTTCTGCAGCAGATACGCAGCTGATTTGATCTAAATAACTAAACACAGTAGGGTGCCTTCACACAGTTAGGGGGCCTTCACACCTACAGGATCCGCAGCAGATCTGCAGCAGATTTAATGGTGCAGATTTGATGCTGTGTTCAGTTATTTAAATGAAATCTGCTGCGATATATGCTGCGGATCCGGTAAGTGTGAACGTACCCTTATACTAGATGAGATGACCCATTGACTTAATAGCTTCTAACAGATCAGATGACGTTACAAGGTATAGACGGACATCTTTTTTTCTCAGTTACTGGAGGAATTGGTTGGAATAAGAGTAAAATAGTGTTTTATCGGCACACCTATAAAGGAGACTTGCCAGAATAAAGATCCACTACTCAAAATAAGATTCAATGCTTCAAGGGGTTGTTTACTAATTTTTTTTTTTCTTTCCAATCAACTGGTGCCAGAAAGTGCCAGAGATTTGTAATTTACTTCTTTTCAAAAATCTCAAGTGTTTCAGTACTTATCAGCTGCTGTGTGTCCAGCAGGAAGTGGTATTTTTTTTTCCCAGGCTGGAGAGCAGGAGAGGTTTTCTATGGGGATTTGCTATTGCTCTGAGCAGTTTCCGACATGGACAGGGGTGGCAGCAGAGAGCACTGTGTCAGACTGGAAAGAATACACTGCTTCCTGCAGGACATACAGCAGCTGATAAATACTGGAATACTCGAAATTTTTTAATAGAAGTAAATTGCAAATCTCTGGCACTTTTTGGTACCAGTTGATCTAAAAGAAAAAAAAAAGGGTGAACAACCCCTTTAAAGCGATACTGTCATTTCAAGTCAATTTATAGCTAGAAGGAGTGCACAGCAGAGCCCTCCATTCCCGGGCCGTCTGGGAGATCTAACTCATAGACTCTGATAGAGTGAATGAGCAGGATTTGATTGGCAGCTGGGAAAAGTAGCATGCTACCGTGCACTCCTTCAGGTTGGCTCACAGCAGTACCCAGGAATGATACATGATGTGATCAGTAACTTTAAAGACAAGGACAAGTAAAAAGATGTCTTTAAAATGTCTGTATATGTATAACCTTGACATCTTTTGTCTAGTTGTAAAAAAAAAGAAAAAAAAAATCCACTTTTTAGTGGACGTTGAATAAAAGTGTTTTTATTTTATTATTGCGTTGTACTTATAATGGTAAATAAAATATAAAAGTCTCCACAGGTCTTTATTTAAAATTTTGATTACTTTTTCTTCTACAGTTTGCAGTATAAGCTCTGTTTTCACATTGCACATGTAATAGCGATGCGTGGCTGACGGCCTAATTGGCTGAGCAGCCTGTCAATTAAAGGACTGACTCTGGAGTTTCAGCGGCGGCTGTGGGGAGTGTAGAGAATCTTGGAGAACACCAGGGAGCATGGACAGGTATGTATAAGGTGTTTTTTTTTTACACTTAAGGCATGGGCTGCACGGACATCGCTAATGATTTATATACAGGGCCGGCCTCTGGGGTGGGCGACCTGTACGTTAGCACAGGGCGCCTCACTCCCGGCCAGCTGCACCCCGCCCTCCTCCCGCACCCGGCCACCCTCCTCCCGCAGAGCTCAGCTCCTCTCCTCCCCTGCGTGGCGCTGGAGCATGACGTCACCCGGACCACACGTCCAGCCAATCAGTAAGGGGATGTGCGATTTGGGTGAAGTCATGCCACGCCGGCGCTCAGTTAAGAAAACTCTCAGGGGGGGGGCTTGGCTGGGGGTGATAGTTGTGTGTGGGGGGCTGGGGTGATAGTTGTGTGTGTGGGGGGCTGGGGATGATAGTTGTGTTTGTGCGGGGGCTGGGGGTGATAGTTGTGTGGGGTACTAGGGGTGGTAGTTGGGTAGTTTGGGGGGGTGGGGGTGGTAGTTTGGGGGGCTGGAGGTGGTAGTTGTTTTGTGGGCTGGGGGTGTTGTGTGGGGAGCTTGGGGTGGTAGTTGGGTGGGGGCTGTAGTTGTGTGTGGGGGGGGGGCGGGGGGTGGTAGTTTGGGTAGGTTGTAGTTGGGTGGGGAGCTGGAGGGTGGTAGTTTTTTGGGGGGCTGGAGGTGGCAGTTGTTTTGTGGGCTGGGGTTGTTAGTTGTGTGGGGAGCTTGGGGTGGTAGTTGGGTGGGGGCTGTAGTTGTGTGTGGGGGGGGCTGTTGTTGTGGGGGGGCTGGGGGTGGTAGTTTGGGAAGGTTATAGTTGGGTGGGGAGCTGGAGGGTGGTAGTTTTTTGGGGGGGTTAGGGGGTGGTAGTTTGGGAGCTGTACTTGGGTGGGGGCTGTAGTTTTGTGGGGGGGGGCTGGGGGTGGTACTTGTTTGGGGGGCTGTAGTTGTGTGGGGGCTGTAGTTTTGTGGGGGGCTGGGGGTGGTAGTTGTTTGGGGGGATGTAGTTGTGTGGGGAGCTTGGGGTGGTAGTTGTGTGAATGGCTGGGGGGGGGTAGTTGTGTGTATGGCGGGGGGTGGTGGGTAATGGGTGTTGTCTGGAGGGGTGGGAGGCTGAAGGAGCTTTGTTACTTTAAAGTGGGGGGGCCAAAAAAAGGTTTCACACAGGGCGCCATTTACCCTAAGGCCGGCCCTGTATATATACAGCCCTTGCTGTATAATTATCAAGCTGTGTAATAGGCTTAGTGAGTGCCAATCTTGGAGTTTCAGAGTGTTGGGCCATGTAATAAGCCTCCTACATAGCCTATATGATTCTTACCCACAGACTGCTTTTATCTGCTCTCCACTGCTTGTATGAGCTGTCCTCCAAGTATTCTCTCCCTTCTGCCTACAATCTGACTCTGGTGTGTAACTACCTCTATGTTCATAGCCTTTAGAGCCCATTTCTATGGGCTTATGATCAGCGAGAGTTGGGCTTGTCCAGAATTTTAACTCTATTGGGAGTATGGACTTAGTGATATCACAGAACAGGGGTAATAAATCTAGCAGTTGCACACAATATAGAGGGAATGAATACAGTGATGTCACATTATAGAGAGACAACTATAACATGCTGATAAAGTAAAGAGTTGACACTCACTGTGATGGTGCCACCTTCTATCCTTCACCTCCCTCCATGTGTCTACACTGACTGCATCAATAGTATATGTAGTGTCATCCATTGGGAAAACTGTAGAGGAAAGCTCAAGCTCATCCGTCTCTCCCGTAACACCATCACGGTAACAATAGTCTTTTGTTTGCTTTTGCTAGACACTTCATGCATTCATAGATATGGCTTTATAGGTGTGTAATACTGAGGATAAAAGATGGCTGCTTTTAAAAGGACGGATTAAAATGTGATGAAAGAACGGCATTGCATCAGTCTGGCAAAACGTGGTGTTCGCCCTTCAGGCACATGTACCAACTGTTTTATATTCACATTGGGATTAGCTAATGCACACATGCTATTATTAACGTGAGCTTATTAAACTGGGGATTGCATAGGGAGGTCCCCGACATTACAATAAGGTTCACTACTTTTATGGCTCATGAATGGTATAACTAGTGCACAAGATGCCAAATACATGTCCTCCATACACAATAGTTATAAGAACCAGAGCAGACAGCCAGAATATCTGCCCGCCAACCCGACAATCTTAACTTCTAAAACAATCTTACGCGTATGACCAGTTTCATCTTATAGGTATGTTATGGTGTATGAGAACAGAGCCTTAGAATCCATGCACAGATCTGAGTAGTTGCATGGTCATTGGTCCATATTATAGATGCCACCATGGCCCCTTTATATGGCACTGTAGTGTCCACTGGGTAATATATGTATGTGTACAGTGGCACACACAGGGCCTTTATATAGAGCACAAGGTGTCATGGTAGTATGACCATGAATAAGATCACCAGGAGCAGTCAAAATGCATTGACTTTTGTAAATGTCAGGTGCTTTTATTCTTGGAGAAGCAATAAAGATTGAAGAATTGGTTACACACTGGGGGAATTGGCAACTTTTAAAGGTTTTCTGTCCTGGCTTCACCAAGGATGGAAGGTAAAGCTTGAATAGACTTAAGCAGTTCACAAATTTTTTTTTTATTCCTCGCCCCCGCTAGGCGTTGGCGGGTATACTCACCACAGGTGAGGGTGATGTGGACAAAGTGGAAATTGCATTTCTTTGTGTGTTGTGTAAGCGGTTCTATTCACAGACAGCAAGCAAATTGTGAAAGAGGTAAAGAGTTAATTGCCTACGTGACATATGTACATGCTTGAGGCGAAGTTTGCCAGCCACCTCCCTACTTCTAGGCCTATTACAGCCCTGTAAAAGTTCTATGCAGTTCTGCTCCACCAACAGGAAACTAGACCTGGCCTTAACATGTAAGTTTGATGGAGAGGACCATGGGGGGGATGTATCAAACATGGTGTAAAGGGAAACTGGCTCAGTTGTCCCTAGCAACCAGATTCCACCTTTCATTCCTCTCAGGCTCTATGGAAAATGAAATGTGGAATCTGATTGGTTGCTAGGGGCAACCGAGCCAGTTTCACTTTACACCATGTTTGATAAATTTCCACCCATGTGTTTAGTTCCAGATCCAGTTTAGTTCAGTTCTGCTTTAGTGAGAGCTTAGCTATGTACCAGGATTACACAGCAGAGGTGTACTTTTCCAGAGCCTGGCCTTGTGGCCAGCGCCTGAAGTTACAAAGACTAAACTGTTCCTGTTTCTACACATTCCTGAAAGCCAGGCCATGGCCTGTTAAAGCTCTAAGGGGGTAACTACCACAGGCAAAGGAACCACACCTGTCCTTACTCTCAAGTGTGTCTCAAGTCCTACCAATCTGAACAAGGACTTATCTTAAAGCAGTTGGAGAAATAGCTGTTGTACCTCTCTGTTTCGAGCTCAGCTTCCTTGGCTAATGGTGAGAGCCTAGCTCTGCCCAGAAAATCATTCCTTGGGGCCCATGCTAGTACCACTCTGTGTACCTGGCCGGCAGTAGAGGTTTTTCTATGGGGATTTGCTGCTGCTCTGGACAGTTTATGTCTTGGACAGAGGTGGCAGCAGAGAGCACTGTGTCAGACTGAAAAGAATTGTATATCCTGCACTTACTGCAGGACATACAGCAACTGATAAGTATGGGAAGATTTGAAATTTTTAAAGTAAGTAAATTACAATTCTATGTAACTTTATGAAACCAGCAGATTTGAAACAAAAGGATGTGCTGTTTTTGGAAGAAAGCAGCCATACATGTCCAAACCTAGATAAACCCTCGTAAGCAGGTCATGCACATTAGTTTACCGTTTTTCTAAAAACAGTGGACACAGGCCAACCATCTAATGTGTATGGTGACCGCCTGGCTCTCCCAGCGGTGTGTGAACATAGCCTTAGAAGGTATAGAAATCAACCATTTCCCTTGTTCAGAGCATGTGAAAGTGTCATCAATACTAGGCTCGGCTTTTAATCCAACACATATCCTGATTGTTAAAGACTTAGTTATCCGATACTAAAGTTTCTCAGAAACCTCTTATAAATAAATATCAGGTTTCCCTTTAATCTGCCCCTACAATGGAGATAATAACCCCCCGTAATGTAACTAGGTATTATTGGTAGTTTTACTTTACCCAACTGAAAACAATTCAGTGATGTCAGATGATTAGGCGAGGTTCACACAGTGCTATGTATTACTGTATACTATACTGGTCATAGACTAGGTCCCCCCATATTACAATTCAGGTGCCTTCCATGGTACAGGAGGTTACTGCTCCCTCTGCACCCTCTATAGCTATGCTCTTTGTGTGTGGGTGGAGAATTTTGCAGTTTTTCCAAAAACATGTCAATTTAGCATGACTGAGGATGGCATTAGTGCCACCATATCCCAATACAATCATAGGCACATGACAATTTTGGAAGCATTGATAGTAATCTTTACAGCAGGGATAGGGAACCTCCGACCCTTCAGCTGTTGCAAAATTACCATTCCCATCATGCCTAAAACTTTGGCTGTCCAGGCCTGATGGGAATTGTAGTTTTGCAACAGCTGGAGGGCCAAAGGTTCCCCATCCCTGGCTTAGGGAATATAAAAGCTAGAGGCACGTTATCCTCAGGGGAACACATGGGATGTTACATTGGACCTGTACTCAGGTCTAAAGCTACTCATAAAGGAGAAGTTCGGGGAAAATTTTTATTAAAGTATTGTATTGCCCCTCGAAAGTTATACAAATCCCCAATATACACTTATTACGGGAAGTGCTTATAAAGTGCTTTTTTCCCTGCACTTACTACTGCATCAAGGCTTCACTTCCTGGCTAACATGGTGATGTCACTTCCTGGATAAAATGGTGGTCACTTCCTGGATAACATGGGGATGTCACTTCCTGGATAACATGGGGATGTCACTTCCTGGATAAAATGGTGACGTCACTTCCTAGATAACATGGTGATGTCACTTCCTGGGTAAAATGGTGATGTCACGACCCGATCCCAGAGCTGTGCGGGCTGTGGCTGCTGGAGAGGATGATGGCAGGGGGATGCTCAGTGTCCCTCCAGTGCCCTGTGTCCCTCAGTGTCCCCCTGCCATCATCCTCTCCAGCAGCCACAGCCTGCACAGCTCTGGGAGTCAGGTCGTGACATCACCATGTTATCCAGGAAGTGACATAATCGTGTTATCCAGGAAGTGACGTCACCATGTTATCCAGGAAGTGACGTCACCATGTTATCCAGGAAGTGACGTCACCATGTTATCCAGGAAGTGACATCACCATTTTATCCAGGAAGTAAGGCCTTGATGCAGTAGTAAGTGCAGGGAAAAAAACACTTTATAAGCATTTCCCGTAATAAGTGTATATTGGGGATTTGTATAACTTTTGGGGGGGCCATACAATACTTTAATAAAAAAATTTCACTAGATTTCTCCTCGTTATTCTGTCACTCAGCTATTGTGTGTGAACTTATTTTATTAGATCTACTCGAACCTCCCTTTTTATTAGGCTGAGGTATACGGACACTAGTACTCTGCAGCAGTACATCATTGAATGCACACTGTGCAAATTAAAATACGTGGGCTGCACAACCAGAAATGTAAAAAAAAAAAATGCATTGGTGAGAACTTAAATAACATAAGAAATGGCTCAGGTCTGTGTTCATCGGGTGCTTCCAAACACTTTATACAGCGCCATGCTAGCAATACTTCCTCATTCATCTTCTATGACATAAAGAAAATAAAGCAACCTCGACGTGTAGGAAACTGGAAACAGCGCCTCCTACACTCAGAAGCCGAATGTATTTTCCATTTGGATACCAGGGAGCACCACACGACTTAAACTATAGGAGTGACTTATTATAACACTATGTACTCTGACAATGTAAACCCATCGTGTGATATCATTTCTTATTATTATACTGATAATGTAAATTGTGACACTTTATCTCCTTTCAGTCATGTGACTAGCATATGCCAACGAGCAGTGAACTCATATAGAGTCTAATGAATTAGTCGTAGCAGTAGCTAGGAATGTCGTGTAAACCTTTTGAATGGTTAGGGTATGTGCACACTGAGGAAAAGGCGAGGAATTAGGTAAGGAATTGAAGAGGAATTTCAGCTTGAAATTCCTCCTGTAAAATATGTACAGAGCAAAGTCCCATTGTGCTCAATGGGTTTTCTGCTCTGTTGTTCACACTGCAGAATTTCCGAGCAGAATTTTCTGCTGTAGATCTGCTAGAGGATTGCTATAGAAGTCAATGGGGGGCTTAAATTCTGCCTGAAAACTTTTTGCTTCAATTCCTAGAGAATTGCTTAGTGTGCACATACCCTTACTGGTCCTTTTTACTCTTGCATCCTTGTATGTGACCATGAAACACGTTGGTTTTATTATATTTTATTGCACAGATTAAATAAAAGTTATATACTTTTACACTGCACGTTTGAGAGTGCTGGAACCACCTCGTCACTTCTAATACACACCTGTGAATCCGCCAACCGGCTGGCATCTGGATCCGCGCACCCCCCTCCTCTTCTCGGATGAATCTCACTAGCGTCTCAGGTGAGAGGTCAGATGATACAACCGTTTTTCCAGCAATAAGGATACCATCTGTAATATCTAGCCTCCATATACCTAGTACGGCTACCTTTGACTCCTTTTGTCCATCCTGGTGAGAAGATAATATTGCCTATACATTTTGTCACCCCCCATCCCGGCTAAAGGATCATGCAATCTGCGGATCCCATACTTTATATATGGTGGGTCCCAGAGAAAGGAGGAAATGGCAGATGACTAGGATTTGGCACAGGAACCTTCTGCTCACCACCTGTTGCAAAACCACATTCCCTAATTCCCATCATGCCTGAATAGCCAAATTATGAGCAATTCAGTATTTTGTAAATTGTCATTTTGCAACAGCCGGAGCACCAAAGGTTCCCTATCCATGATCTAATAAATCAACCAATGTAAGACAAACTCTGAATGACCTGCGGGGCCTACTGGGCAGATAGGTCAGAGCTAATAACTGAGCCATTTTTTTTACCTTGGCGCAGAACCTACGACATTTCCAGCTACTTAGAAAACGTACAGTATTGTTCCGGTGTTTATCATAGATTGGAATAACTTGATCTATCAAACACACATTCCACTGGTCTCCCCCCACTCCCATGCTTTCCTCTCCAATTCTCCGCTTTGTACTTAATCAGTACTTTCATGGTTTCATTATAACCATAACACAACCACATGTAAACTTTTACATATACTTACGATGTCATTATGCTTGGCGTCCCACACTTCCTCTACAAGATGCAGAAGACAAAATTGTGCAAAGCTGCAAAAACAGTTTTACATGCGAGATACACTGAGGTGAGTATAGAGTAACTATAGTATATAGTAACAATAGTACAGCACTGTCGTCTAGGCTGCTCAAACTGTGTAAGAGAAGGCTGTACGCTGCCAGTATATACCAGGTTAGGATATGTATGTGAAATATACCAGGACATACTACATTTTTTGTGGGTCTCCCCCACATCCTGACTAGCTAGAATGTTCCAGTGTAATGCTATGGACATGTAAATGGGCTCCCTTTACACTTAGGGGCCTATTCCACGGAGCGATAATCGCTCCATGGAATAGAGAGAATGATCAGCCCATGATTGTGTCATCGGCTGATCGTTCATTTAGGTTCAAAGAACTTCAAACCTAAAATCCTCTGTCGCCACCCGCGCATCGCTACATGGAATGACGATTTCACAAACATCATACATTACCTGTCCATGCTGCAGGTCTTCTCCTCCTCCCGCTCCTGCGCCGCAGCAGCTTCGGAGCGGCCTGTCTGAGCTGACAGACCACTCAGCCAATCACTGGCCGGGACCGCCGCGGCCAGTGATTGGCTGAGCGGTCTGTCAGTTCAGACAGGCCGCTCCGAAGCTGCTGCTGCGCGGCACTGGGAGGAGGAGAAGTAAAGTATGAAACAAGGGCTGCAGGGACATCGGTAATGATGTCCCTGCAGCCCTCGCTAAACGATTGTTGGGCCGTGGAATAAGCCCAGTAAACGAGCGAAGATCTAGCAGATCGTCGCTCGTTTACATCGTTAATCGGGCCCTGGACGGCCCGTGGAATACCACCCTTAGTCAATACAGTGTGATATAAAAATACAACTCAACTACAAACATGCTATACCTATCAATGCCAAATCCTAATATCATAAATACATATTAAGGCTATGTTCACACTGCGTATGAATCCGTCCGTAGTGCGAAATGCGAATATACGCACATAGTTTTGAGGTTGATGCGTTTGCTTGAAAGTATACGATATACGCCCACACAATGCACACTACGTATGAGCTTACGGCCGGATCGTATACGGCGCCGTGAAAAATTAACAAGACCATTGTTTAAGGACGGAAATGTTGAAACTCACGGCCGTGGATTTCCATGCGGTCCCGTACGAAGTACTTATTTCAGCCAAATTGAACTTGATTTTTCGATCCAAAAGGTTCTGTGTGGTTTACGGGGCTGGGCGAAGATTTCCAAGTAAATGACCTGCCTCAGATCGCTTCGAAACAAGCTAGGGAAGCATAACTCTACTACCGGCGTATGTTCGCAGTGCGTACGCATCCGGCCACATGACGATTTTTCCCACGCCCGTAGTTTCAGCCGCACATGTACGGCGGCGTAAGAACTGCGGACGGAATCATATGCAGTGTGAACATAGCCTAAGGCTATGTTAACACTACGTATATGTCTGGCCGCATATTTTCGCAGCCGGACATATACGTGTTAGGCCTTATGCACACGTTCCGTAATTTTTTCGGGTCCGGAAACCACCCGCTAAAAATTACGGGTTGGACATCCGTATTGCATCCGGAAGCACGGAAGTCTGATGATGCCTGCAATCACCACCGAGCATGGAAGCGTCCCCAGTTGCTATGGTGATCGCAGGAGGACACTTCTGTGCTCGGTCTTTACAGGCATCATCAGACCCCTCCTGCGATCACCATGGCAACCGGGGACGCTTCCGTGCTCGGCCTGGATTGGCATCATCAGACCCCCTCCTGCGGCGGCATCAGACCCCCTCTGTGGCATCAGACCCCCTCCTGCAGCATCATCAGACCCCTCCTGCGGTAATGATGCGATCTCCTATGCGATCCTTCTGTGCCGTTCTGCCTTCAGTGCTCTTAATTGATTCATTGATACTTTCCTAACTACATTGTAAACACCCCAATTTATTAAGGTAATTGGAACTTGTACCTTTGTAGCCCAGCTGCCAATCATCATTACCAATTAGCACAATAAATTGGTGTTTACTATGTGGTTAGGAAAGTATCAATGAATCAATTAAGAGTCTGTGAGCAGTGAATGAATGGCCTGTCAGCTAAATTCGGCACAATATAATAGATCCCAGCACTTCTATATACTGCTGTGCAAATAGGAGCATGAGTTATCCATATTTTTCTACGGAAATACGGATGCCAAACATGTTGCAATCCGTAGACAATTGATGTCAATGAGAGCATCCGTGAAAAAATCTGGGTCCGCACTAGGACATGTCCTTTTTTTTTTTACGGATTGATTTTCATCCATTTCTGCTACTGATTGTGTGAATAGCCCAATAGACTTCAATGTGCACTAACTCGGATACGGAAATACGGATCCGTAAATTACGGAACGTGTGAATAAGGCCTTAAACTCCGGCCGGGAATTACGCAAGTTGCGGCCGGCTATGTACGGAACGCGAACTTACGCCTGTAGTCTACTTACGCTTCCCGAGCGCCCTACGTAGCGTTCTGACAGCGGTCTTTTACTTGGAAATCTTCGCCTAGCCCCGGACACCCCACAGAACTTTTTGGATCGGCACAAAAAGCTTGCAAAATGAAGAAATCACCACTACGTACGGGACCGCATGTTACGCTACGGGCGTAAGTTACGGCATTTTCGTCCTCAAACAATGGCCTGGTTTATTTTTTACGGCACCGCGTACAATCCGGGTGTAAGTTCGTACGTAGTGTGAACTGTGCAGCCGTACATCGTATACTTTCCATTGTACACAAACTACGTAAGTCTCCGGCCGCTTATTCACGGAACGCGCTACGTCCATAGCCTTAGGCTATGTTCACACTATGTATCTGTGCGGCTGTATTTTTTATGCGGCTGGAAATGTGCGGATGAAACTACGGCCGTGGGAAAAAATAGACATGCGGCTGAAAACATACGGTCATTTACTTGGAAATCTGGTTCAACTAAAAATAACAAATACAATCTTTGGAAAGTGATGCAAACACCTCTGCATGCCTCTGGGAAAGCAGGGAAACAGTTTACATGAATCGCTATTACCGGGGTTTGCGATCCTCTGCAGTAATGCCGATGCCTCTCATTTTTAATATATTTAATTAATAAAACACATTTTCGTTGTAATAAAGTCCCTTTCGTTGTTCAATAATTGAATTTTTTAACGAATCCATCATTTTGCAATTAAATATACTGTTAAAATAAATATATATATATATAAATAAATGTATATTTATATATATATTTTTTGACAGTATATTTAATTGCACAATATTTCGTTTAAATATGGATTCGTTTAAATTAAATTATTGATCAACGAAACTGATTTTATTACAACAAAAATGTGTTTTATTAATTAAATATTAATTAGTACAGGAAGCTCCATTAAGCCGTTAATTCATATTCCCGGTAATAGAGCATTCTGTACTAATCATCACTTTATATAAAACATCAAATGTTTCTTCTAATTATGTTATCACAATAACATTATTAGAAGAAACATTTAGAATTATATGTGCGCTCAGCTGATTGGCTGATCAGCTGAGCGCACATATAATTAGCGGGTCCGCAGCACAGTGACTTCATTGTGCTGCGGACCAGCGAAGAGGACACATCGGGGTGAGTATAAAGCTCTCCCCACCCCCTCCCCAGCACTGCATCCATGGGTGCAGTCTGACATCAGTCTGGCCCCCAAGGGGTTAAGGGGGATGCAATACATCCTCCCTTAACCCCTTGGGGGCCAGACTGTAAGCAGCGATCTGTAAAGATGCTGCATACTGTAAGGTGCACAACACCGCTCACAATGATGGGTATTGTGCTCCTGTTTGTGTTTTTTGTGTGTTTCTCCCTTTTTGTTTTTCAGATATCGGTATCCAGTGGATTACGTCGGATTCGGTGGACAACGTCGATGACAACGCTTGGTTTTTAACCCGGCTGGTTATAAAAATAGGGGGGACTCTAATTATTTATTTATTTTAAAAAAAACGCATAGGGTCCCCCCTATTTTTATAACCAGCCGGGTTAAAAACCAAACGACAGCAGCCTGGTAACACCAGGGTGGGAAGAGCCATTGGTTTAGGCCCTCCCCAGCCTAAATCTTACCAGCCTGCTGCCGCCCGGTCCAGGAGCGCCAATTTTGACGCTCCGGGACCACTGGCACACGGCTCTTCCCAGTACCCCTGGTGGCATTGGGTACTGGGGTAATAATGGGGGGTTAGTGTTAGCCATTTTATACCGGCTAACACTAGGCCCCAACTTAGTAATGGATTCCGTCTATTAGACAGCTTCCACTACTAAGTCTATAAAGTAAAGAAATAAAGACAACACACAAGTGAAAATTTTTTTTTATTCAAATAAAAACACCCCCACACCCCTCATTGACCATTTTATTTAAAAAAAACACCAAACAACCGCTGGTCATCGACGTAGTCCACGGAATCCGACGTAATCCACAGGATACCGATATCTGAAAAACAAAAAGGGAGAAACACACAAAAAACACACAAACAGGAGCACAACACCCATCATTGTGAGCGGTGTTGTGCTCCTTACAGTATGCAGCATCTTTACAGATCGCTGCTTACAGTCTGGCCCCCAAGGGGTTAAGGGAGGATGTATTGCATCCCCCTTAACCCCTTGGGGGCCAGACTGATGTCAGACTGCACCCATCACAGCAAGAAAGGGGTTAAGTGACCCCCCTTCCTTGCTGGGAGGGGTGCAGTGCTGGGGAGGGGGTGGGGAGAGCTTTATACTCACCCCGATGTGTCCTCTTCGCTGGTCCGCAGCACAATGAAGTCACTGTGCTGCGGACCCGCTAATTATATGTGCGCTCAGCCGATCAGCCAATCAGCTGAGCGCACATATAATTCTAAATGTTTCTTCTAATAATGCTATTGTGATAACATAATTAGAAGAAACATTTGATGTTTTAATTAAAGTAAAGTGATGATTAGTACAGAATGCTCTATTACCGGGAATATGAATTAACGGCTTAATGGAGCTTCCTGTACTAATTAATATTTAATTAATAAAACACATTTTTGTTGTAATAAAATCAGTTTCGTTGTTCAATAATTTAATTCTAATGAATCCATCATTGTGCAATTAAATATACTGTCAAAAAATAAATATATATATATATAAATATACATTTATTTATATATATATATTTATTTTAACACTATATTTAATTGCACAATGATGGATTCGTTAGAATTAAATTATTGAACGACGAAAGGGACTTTATTACCAAGAAAATGTGTTTTAGTAATTTAATATATTAACTATTAGAGGCATCGGCATTCGGCATTATTGACGGCTATTTTTGAAGTACTCCGTACGGACCGCCTGTCAATCCACGGCCGTGAATTTGCACAGTTCCAGCCGCAAATAGTTCATTTTTTATGGGTCCGTTTACGATCGGGCCGTAGGCTCATACATAGTGTGCACTGTGCAGCCGTACATCGTATACTTTCCAGTGTACGCATAAACCGGAAAAATACCGCCGATGATTTACAGCCCGCAATACAGCCGCACAGATACATAGTGTGAACCTAGCCTTAGGGTGCGTTCACACCTACAGGATCCGCAGCAGATCCGCAGCAGATTTGATGGTGCAGATTTGATCCTGTGTTCAGTTATTTAAATGAAATCTGCTGCAGATCTGCTGCAGAAAATCAGCTGCGGATCCGGTAAGTGTGAACGTACCCTAATAGCAGGAACCAATATCTGACAACCAACCTGTCAGTCCCACAGGGCATGTAGTAGGATACTGCAAATAGAATTCAAGCAGTTCATAATGTTATGCCTAGGGCCTAGGCCTGATAGAGATGAGCGCAACTCAAGCATGCTGGAGTCCGATCGTTCGGCATTTGATTATGAATGGCTGGAGAAGTTGGATGCAGCCCTAAGGAGTCCTGTAAAACATGGATCCAGTTATAGGCCATCCAACGTCTTCAGCCACCAGTAATCCAATGCTGACTGATCAGACTCAAGCATGCTCCACTTGCGCTCATCTTTAGTTGGTATAATCTTGATATAATACAGAGTATTAGCTTTGTCTTGAATGTTTCTTGAAATATTGATTCTGTCTTGAGTTCACTAGGTAATTTATAAGAATGCACATTATAATAACTTAGAACTGAACACATCCTCTCAACGCTTCACTAATATAACACTTCATAGAATATTCATGAGCTGCATTGAGATGAGTAGACAGCTTCTTCTGGCTTTGAGTTCTATGCTTCCCAGACTACATGAATAGTGGGGCAGACTTCATATGTATTGCTTAAAGGGGTTATCCAGTGCTACAAAAACATGGCCACTTTCCCCCTACTGTTGTCTCCAGTTTGGGTGGGATTTTGAAACTCAGTTCCATTGAAGTAAATGGAGCTTAATTGCAAACCGCACCTGAACTGGAGACAACAGTAGGGGGAAAAGTGGCCATGTTTTTGTAGTGCAGGACAACCCCTTTAATGTGCATTATAAACTCATATGGCCATTAATGGGAGCAATGTTACGTTCATGTGTTGTGATGTATCGGAAGGAAGGGGGAGGTAAGCCGCTGCCAGACAGCTTAGCATCAGCTTATCTCCCCAAAAACAAAAGGGACAGGCAGTTGAAACCCAATATGCTTGATCCAAATCAGTGGAGTCACTTGACTTTTCTAGAAATGTGTATGTGCCTGTGGAGTAGAAATTATAGGTACCTTGACATCTCATACAGTATGTGATCTTCACACAGTGCAACCTCCTGATGAAGATGGAGATGGAAATGTGCGTTAGGGTGTGGGCACAGATACTAGCATAGATACCAGTGTGTATAGCAGGGGTACTCAACAACTTTTAGTGAAGGTCCACTTACCGGGGTCTATTGTCAGGTGAAGGTCCGAGCTGAACATCGGTAGTAAACGTGTTTTGTTACTTTTCACAAACGTTGAACTATTTACATAGAGAATTGATGTTTATTAGTGGGAAAAATTGCATTTTTTCTCTCTCACCAGCCCTTTGAAATTAGGTACAGAGGGGGTGACTGCCCCCAGTAGTATATAGCACCCCTGTTGCTCCCCCAGTAGTATATAGACCCCTGTGTGCTTCCCCAGTAGTATATAGCCCCCCTGTGTGCTCTCCCCCTGTAGTACATACACCCCCTGTGCGCTTTCCCCCAGTAGTATATAGCCCCCCTGTGCGCTCTTCCCCAGTATTATATAGCCCCCTGTACGTTCTCTCCCAGTAGTATATAGCCCCACTGTGCGCTCTCCCCCAGTAGTATATAGCCCCACTGTGCGCTCTCCCCCAGTAGTATATAGCCCCCCTGTGCGCTCTCCCCCAGTAGTATATAGACCCCCTTTGCACTTTCCCCCAGTAGTATATAGCCCCCCTGGGCGCTCTCACCCTCCTATTTAGCCCCCCTGTGCGCTCTCCCATCCTATATAGCCCCCCTGTGCACTCTTCCCTCCCATATACCCCACCTGTGCGCTCTCCCCCTCCTATATAGCCCCCCTGTGGGCTCTCCCACTCCTATATAGCCCCCCTGTGCGCTCTCCCCCTCCTATATAGCCCCCCTGTGGGCTCTCCCCCTCCTATATAGCCCCCCTGTGCGCTCTCCCCCTCCCATATAGCATAAAAAACAAACATACTCACCTGGGTCCGGGCGTCTCTTCTTCTCTTTCCCTCTTGTGGCTGTACTGCAGCGGTCACAAGAGGCCGCTCTCCCCTTGTCCTGGCGTCGGCGCTCCAGTGACGTCACTCGAGCATCGAAACCAGAGGCAGAGAGCGGCCTCTTGTGACCACTGCGGTCAGTGAGGGGTGACTGACAGGGAGCCAATGGCTCCCTCTCTGTCAGTGCTGCTGCACGGTAACTATGAGCGCTCTTTACGAACGATCATAGTCACTGTGCAGAGCGCAGCTCAGTATACAAGGTATACCAAGCTGCAGCAGAGGTCCAGACGGCTGGCCTCCTCGATCCGGGTTCGGACCGCGGTCCGCCAGTTGAGGACCCCTGATGTATAGAATTGGGTTTGTGTGCTATCATTTACACGATGGGGTAAATAAATCTAGATTGTTTGTATTTTGTAATAATAATAAAACATTGTGGTCGACTCTGTGGTTATTATAGGTTTTTGTCACAATGCAACCAGTCTACCGGTAAGAATAGTTAGGGAAATTACTAGGGAAAAGAGTGACATCATCCTGGGGAGTGGCTTGGGAATTTTAAAATGATGACATCAGCAATGTGAACCGTTTGTAGAATATCCACGGAGCGAACAGGAGATTGATAATATCTAGCATAATAAATCTACTGTAAGCAGCTGCTCCTCTCCGGGACTCCTCTCCTTCATTACGTGTGACACAGCCGAGATTATTCTGTATTTATTTCTAATGTGAACATGGGCTGATTCTGCCTTGGGCTAGTTGACTGAATTCTTGTTAACACCTGTGCATTTTCAGGAGGGAATTCTACCAGCACCTAAATAGTTAACTCCTTGCCTTGCAGTAATTGACAGCCCTATCCTCCTGTCTAAGTCCTGATGCTGCTATAGCATTTACTTAGTACTGGTGGAGAATTATCCAACATGGTGTAAAGTGAAACTGGCTCAGTTGCCCCTAGCAACCAATCAGATTCCAGCTTTCATTTTCCAAACAGTTTGTGAGGAATGAAAAGTGGAATCTGATTGGTTGCTAGGGGCAACTGAGCCAGTTTCACTTTACACCATGTTGGATAAATCTCCCCCAGTGTGCCTACATTCACTTTCTACACTGTGGTTTGCTATCTGGATCTATTAGTTTCCTGACTTTACCTTGTGTCCCTGACTACGTGTTTGTCTCCTGACTTGGTCTGTATTTTTGTCCTCAGATTTTTTTACTCTGATTTGCCCCGTTGACTCTTCTTATTGCAACTGTGCAACTTTGTACTAGGATCTACCTCTCCTGGTTTGATCACCCGCCATATTTGTCCTTGTCTCATGTTTGTCTCCGGTCCTGTTCCACCTATACTAGCGTAGGGGATGTCACCAAGTTCTCCCGTGTCCCCTTCGACACGTTGAGGAATATAGGCAGGGACGGTGGGCATGGGACAACGCCAGGGCTGCACTTGTCTCTGCATCACCTGTGTGTACCCCGACCTGTCCTGACATCTACATTACTCTATGGCTTACAGTGACATGGTATCTCCTGCTGTGCTTTTCTGCTACTAAACAGAATAACACCCTCTTCTGGTTGGTGATGCATCATGAAGAAGATAGAATCAACTCCAACCCTTCAGCATGACTGTGATACATAGAGCAGCCCAATATACAGTTATGGGCAACATCATGTAGATAAGTAGATAAAATCACATTCTCCCACAGCCTTCAAAGCTATCCGCTATCCATGAGCTGGTCGATGCAGAAAACAGAGGTCAACTGACTCCTGAGCGAATGGAGAGGCTGCGCACATGCTCGGCCGTCACCCCATTCACTGTCTATGGAACTTATGAACATTGCAGAGTTTAGCGCTTGGCTATATCCAAAGTCCCAAATAGAGTAAATAATTTGGCGACCAAGTGTGTACGCCGCTACTCCATTCACTACAAGTGCTTTCTTAGCTTCTTATGATCGATGGGGATCACAGCAGTTGGAACCTTACCTCTTCTCATCCATAACCACAGTCATATGTTGGGACTGGCCAACTATACTGTGTATATGTGGGTCCCCTGACTTTCACCTTACAGATCATGTTGACGGACAAAAAGACTGGAGTTGTTGAATTTTTAAAGGGGTATTAAGGTATAAAACCTTTTTTCACTAAATAACACACATTACAAAGTTATACAACATTGTAACGTGTGTTATTTATGTGAATGGCCCCCTTCTCCATTTTTCCACCCCCCCCCCCCCCCCAGAAGTGTGATACTGTATACTCCCGAAATCACTGTCGACCCATCTTGGGATGATCACGCCACTCTTCAGGAGGCCGGCCTGACTGATCCAGCCCTCATGCCGGCCCCCCTCCAGCGCATTATCAGTTGCTCAGCCGCGATTGGCTGAGCATAACAAAAGACGTCCGGGGCTTCTGTTATGCTCAGCCAATCACGGCTGAGCAGCTGGAGGGGGGCCGGCA
Organism: Dendropsophus ebraccatus; assembly: GCF_027789765.1. NCBI lineage: Eukaryota > Metazoa > Chordata > Amphibia > Anura > Hylidae > Dendropsophus > Dendropsophus ebraccatus. Next base: position 19,532,812 of record NC_091467.1, on the reverse strand, counting down.
TAAGGGAGGGCTGGAGCAGTCAGGCCGGCCTCCTGAAGAGTGACGTGATCATCCCAAGATGGCGGCCGGGGTCGACAGTGATCCTGTGAGTATACAGTATCACACTTCCGGGTCAACAGTCGGGGGGTGGAAACATGGGGAAGGGGGCCATTCACATACATAACACACATTACAATGTTGTATAACCTTGTAATGTGTGTTATTTAGTGAAAAAAGGTTTTATACCGCACTACCCCTTTAATATTTAATCCAGTCTCCCTGGAGTGCTTACCCCATCTCCCAACGTAGGAACCGCCCCCTAGTAGTATGCCCCAGTGACAGTATTCCCTAATTTAGCCATAACCCCCATCATGTACACATCTCCTCTGTTATTTAGATACCCCCCCCCCCATGCAGACATCTCCCAGCTAAGTGTGCAGCTCTGTGTCACAGAACTCTGTCCAACGCCCCAGGACCGCTGGCAGCACATCCCCAGCCATAGCCCCTGGGGCCAGCATGCATATAGTCACCAAAACCATTGTGGTTCCCCATTGCTTCCTACTTCAGGCTCACAAGTGAGGTCAGCTGGGAGAAGGAAGCAACGGGGTCTACGTAGGATCGGGTGACTATGTACATGCCGGCCCCAGGGGCTATGGTTGGGGATGTGCTGCCAGCGGTCTTGGGGGGTTGGACAGAGTCCTGTGACACAGAGCGGCACATTCAGCTTTCCGGGGGAGTGGGTGTTGGTGCTTAGAGGGGCCCGGGGCAGCCACCTATCCTGCCAAATAGAAAAAATGTCTCTGCCTGGACAGCCAAAGCTTTATCTTTTGCCATCCAGGCATGATGGGAATTGTAGTTTTTCAACAGCAAAGGTTCCCTTCTCTGGTTTGAAGTAAAAGGCTGAGAAAAAGAGGTGTATATACTAGAGATGAGCGAACCGGGTTGGGGTTCGAGTCCATCCGAACCCGAACGTTCGGTATTTGATTAGCTGGGGCTGCTGAACTTGGATAAAGCTCTAAGGTTGTCTGGAAAACATGGATACAGCCAATGACTATACCCATGTTTTCCACATAGCCTTAGGGCTTTATCCAACTTCAGCAGCCACCGCTAATCAAATGCCGAAAGTTCGGGTTCGGATGGACTCGAGCATGCTCCAGGTTCGCTCATCTCTAGTATATACCATTTTCAGGCTATAGTCATATATTCTAAGAATTATAATAAACTAAATGTTGCAGCATTAATGCAATTAGCTGAAATTGATGTCATGGGGCAAATAAAAGGTTAGATGTCTATACAGATACCGATAAATGCCACTATTGTGTGTTTAAATAAAAAAAATAGAGATTCTGATCAGATAAACCATAGACAGGAAGCCCTCTACAGTAATGTTATTACCATCTAGACTTACCATTCAACTCTGGAAATTTCTGAAGCAATTAAGAACAAAGGGAATTTCCATAACGTATGTACTTCACATATTTTACATTGACTCTTATTAACACGAAACACAATTACACGAGTGATGTATTATATTCTTTATCCTGTTCCTTAATCAGAGTGGTTGACTATTATTTCCAGCATTATGAATGATAGCAATGTTTCGGGGGGGGTTACAGGAAGCGGTTTTAATGGTTAAAGGGGTACTCCAGCAAAACAAACATTCTTTCAAATCAACTGGAGACGGAAAGTGCCAGAGATTTTTAATTTATTTCTATTAAAAAAATCTCCAGTCTTCCAGTACTTATTAGCTGCTGTATGCCCTGCAGGAAGTGGTATATTCTTTCCAATCTCACAGAGTGCTCTCTGCTGCCACCTCTGTCCATGTCAGGAACTGCCCTAGAAAACCTCTGCTCTCCAGACTAGAAAGAATACACCTCTTCCTGCAAGACATACAGCAGTTGCTAAGTACTGAAAGACTTGAGATTTTTTTTAATAGAAGTAATGTACAAATCTCTGGCACTTTCTGGCACCAGTTCATTTGAAAGAATTTTGCTGGAGCACCCTTTAATCCCTTCCCCGGTCAATACTTTTTATCACATTTGTACCTTCTAAGAGAATAATGAAGGCTTGTTTCTTGCAGGACCAACAAGGCTTTTTAAAGACAAAAATACAAAATGTGCAACAGCAACCCACAGGTGCAAGCTCTTACCGTATATACTCCCCCTGGTGTACACACAATAAAAACCTGCCCTATAGATATTGAAAAATAAGGATCTTAGCAAGCTATTTGATCAAACAGAGTGTACCATGTCACCACGTTAAGGTGTCCTCAGAGACATGGTCCCTACTCTAGCATTTTCACACTAGCAATGGCCTCTCCTGGGCTGAACAAGCCTACAACTGGGCAGATAGGATCCAAACAATCTCTTTTGTGAACAGAGGCATAGAGGTGCTGCCAATTTTTCCTTTTTTTCTGTTGTATGTGGGGTGTGTGGCTACCTCCTGTTGGCTTGCACTCCACCCATGTCCCAAGGGTGCTATAAAAAGAGATCATTTGGATCCTATCTGCCCAGTTTTAGGCTGGTTCAGCCAAGGAGAGGGCATTGCTAGTGTGAAAGGACCATGTTACTTAGAAAACCTTAATGTGGTGACATGGTACACTCTGTTTGATCAAATAGTCTGCTAAGATCCTCATTTTTCAATTTCTACAGGGCAGGTATTTATTGTGTGTTCACTGGGGGAGTATATACTGTAATAGCTGGCACCTGTGGGTTGCTGTTGCACTTTTTGTATTTTTGTCAGGGCTTTTTAAAGACACCCTTCATTTTACTATAAAGTACTATAGAACAAGAAAAAAAAATTGGGCTAAAATTGGAAAAAAAAAGCATTTTGTTTTTACACTGTACAATGTTATCTTTATTCTGCAGGTCAGTATTATTATAGTGATACCTAATTTTTACAGTTTTTTGTTATGTTTTACTAACTTTAACCAGTTCCAGCAAATAGATGTAACTGTACGTCCATTTTTTGTCGGTGAGTTGATGAAACTGGGGACAGAAGCTTTGCCCGTGCCACCCGATGCAGCAACCACCATAGATATCAGGACCGGAACTGCATTTTGATCCCAATAGTTAACCCTATAGATTCTGTAGTCACTGCAATTGCAGAATCTACGGGCAGAACAGAGTAAGAAATCTCCCTCTGTTTACCATCGGGGCTCTGCAAAGCAATTGCAGGGTCCCAACAGTAGCTATGACAACTGGAGGCCTCACTGAACCCTCCAATTTTTTGGCTGTGCCACATTTCTTCTCTATGTCTAAGGTATACATATCTACAGAGGATGCTTCTCACAAAGCCATACAGTGGCATAGGTTGGCCATCGGGTACTTTTTTGCAGTAAGCCTCTATACAGGAACGCTTCATCTGCTCAAAAAGTTATGCCAGGGCATAAAACCCCTATGGATTTTGGGTTCACACAAACTCAAACGATCAGCATTTGAATCCCACTGCCCGGAGAAGGTGGATGCATCCCAAGGACTGCCTTGAAAACATGGCTACAGCCTATGGCTGTTGTTTCCAAGACTCTCTACGGAGACATCCAACTTCTCCAGCCACTGGAAGTCAAATGCTAAGTGATTGGGTTCGGAGAATGTTGCCAAACCCATAAAGTTCAGCAAATCCGCTCAACACAAATACCCACCTTCTAGTTCCTTAATCTCTATCCAGATATTTCCAAAAGTAAGAACTATAAGTTAGACATTGGACAGATACGTTGGATGGGTCACAATGAACCCTTCTGGCTGTTGTGCTAACTAGGAGTAATTCAGTGGTCAATCATTCATGTTTATTGCCATAAGGAGAGGGCGCTATGAACTTTAGCTCCGCCACCTTCATCTCATTTTTTATTTTATTTTTACCCCTCCATGGGTCTTGCATTGTTTTCAGGTCCCCTGCTAACCGTAGCTCCCACTTCCAGGAGGGACTCAGCTCAGCTCAGCACACTCAGCCAATCACTGGTCGCGGCATTGTCCCATCTCAGTCAGTGATTGGTTGAATGGGCTGTCACTGCCGAGAGGAGCTCATCCCGGAAGTGGCGGTGGCTGCGGCTAGTGGGAGAACCAGACACCAGGGGAGCATGGAGAGGTTGGAATAAGATGTTTATTATGTTTATATAAGCTCAGCATTATATATATTTTTTTTTAATTAAGTGCCGGAGTATCCCTTGAATTCTTCATCTCTTACTTTTGGTAACATTCCTTTATTTGGAAGGTGGGCGAGACCAAAAAGTGAGCAAAATTATAAATATAACAAGAGCTGAGCGAACCTCAGGCACCTCTTGCAGCACTTGTTTACTTGGATGCAGCTCCAAGGCTGCCTGGAAAACATGGATACAGTCATAGGCCTTAGGCTGTATCCATGTTTTCCAGGACTCCCTAGGGCCGCATCCAACTTCTTTAGCCACCGGTATTTAAATGCCATATGAGGTGCTCGAATTTCTCTCATCTTTATTAACTAGCAAACTTCCCCTTCAAAATATACCACATTAGTCACAAGGCAAGGCTATATGGTATATGGCAGTAATAAATCCTGATGTCTAAAAGCAATGAGCATTTGGATATTTCCCCTCAAACCGGAGGGGTTTTCATTGTGTGTATGTGGTTTTCATGTGGTTAAGTAATATTCGCAGTACAAAGTCATATTTCATATACACTGAGCTTCTCTGCCTTTTGTTAGGAAATAAAAACGAAAAGGTCTTGTCAGGTTTCAGTACATACGGTTGTGGTTTCCACTGAATTTCATGGCTGTCATTCATTGCCTCAAAGAAATTCCAAAGTTACTCACTTACCCACAATCCTGGTGGAAAGCCAGGTTGTCCCGACCTTCGGTTTATGCAAAGAACATCGGCCTTCATTGCTGAGAAGACAAGCGCTGAAAACCCTGAAGACGTCACAGTGTGTGATATATAGATTTTGGCTATGAAAAAGGAATAAAAATACAAAACATGCTATATAAAAAAAACTGCATAGATGTAACCTGGAGTAGTATGTGATTTTTTTTTATTTTTTTTACTCTGATGTTCACAGCACTAAAAGGAGGGCGGACTTTGTACTTATTATCGCATGTTTTTATCATGTATCTTATCAGATATATTTATTTTAATGACTGTCTATTGTATTATCAGTATAAGTCACTAATCTTTTCTCTTAAAGTGTAACTGACCTTTCAAAGATTAAAAAAATAAAATAAAGGGGTTATCTAGGCTTAGAAAAACATGGCGGCCTTCTGCCAGATACAATACAGCACCTTTCCTGTCCTCAGTTTGGTTGTGGGGTTTGCAGCTCAGTTTCATTGAAGTGAATGGAGATGAATTGTAATACCACACACAGCCTGAGGACAGAGGGGTCAATCACAGGACCACATCTCATGTCTGCTATGCCAAGTGCTGTCATTGTGTTGGGCTGATGATTTACACAGTAAACAACAACTGATTGGATGTGAAGAGAAAAGAGATTACTTCCTGTGCTCCCTCCTGTTCTAGCTGTTACTAGAGACTGATTTAGCCTACCAACAGACAATGGACAGCAGATTGCAGAGAAGAGAGACCTCTAGTGGCCACTGTAATTCAGCAATATATTCGCAATCATATTGACTATTATTGACTATGAAATGTTTGTAATGACAATGATAATTTAAAGGTAAACTGTGATCATATAATATGCACATTAGGATCAAATTATGAGCTTTGACATTTGATCAGTCTCAAGGTAGCAGAACAGACTATGAAAAAGACTGGTGAATCTTGCTTTACAGCTGCTGTGAAGACAGGATGTTATCATTTTATTAACATTAGTCGACAGAGAGGTATGTTCAGAGGGTAATGACAGATGTGCACAAAATTAGTTACTTGCATAACACTTCTGAAACAATCGTCTAAGAATTTCCATGAAAGCAATTCATAGAATGGGGTTTTCTATATGATCGGATTAGTTTTCCGTGGTAAAATCCATTATAGGCACTGAAAGGTTTTTCTGTAGAGCAGGAAGAGACGCTAATCCACTTTCTTCTCTTTTCTAGGGATCAGTCAGGATCTGAACACTCCCGATCACACCAACAGATGAAAATTTTTGACAAGTCTCTACAACATAGAAATACAAAAAAATTGCCCAGTATATGTAATAGAACTATTATAACTACACAGATGCATGCTGCCATGGCTAAAATGCAGATGCAAACAAAGAGTCCAGCAGCACACTGCAAATGCTAAGATATATGCTTCATATACATATTTTCAGTTGCTATATTGCTATAGAAAAAAATGAGGTTCTTAGCATACCATTTGATTAAATAGTGTGTACCATCCCACCCTTAGCCACTGGAGGCAACAGAGGGGCCCCTTACTGTGTTGCCCCTTACTGCTACTATTTCTAAAAATAAAAAAAAGTTAGCAACATGAGCGAATAAATAAAAAATTTATTTTGCAAATATTCGGTCAGATTTGAGAATATTTGCCAATCACATGCAGCATGGTGGCTCAGTGGTTAGCACTGTAGCCTTGCAGCGCTGGGGTTCAAATCCCACCAAGGGCAACATCTGCAAAGAGTTTGTATGTTCTCTCTGTGTTTGCGTGGGTTTCCTCCGGGTACTCCGGTCCCAAAAACATACAGATAGGTGAATTTAGATTGTGAGCCCTAATGGGGACAGGGAGCAATAATTGGCAAAAACTATGTAAAGTGCTGCGGAATCTGTGTGCGCTATACAAATAAAAGCATTATTATTATTATTATTATTATTATTATTATTATTATTATTATTATTAAACGAATCTCAATAAAACAGCCAAACCAGTTTAGCTACAATAGTGGGACTATTAGAGAGTAATGTTTTGTTAAACAGAATATTGTGACAGTGTCAAAAATTGTAAAATGTCAAATTTTAAAAAAATGTAAAACATTCAGTTCTCGCCCTGGACAGCAGTGGATCTTGATGGATTAGTGGCTTAAAATAATTTTTTCCCGCAGGACATTGGTGGACTGGTTTGAGTGGACACAGACTGGTTGAGCGGACACTGGCTTCACAGCACCCACAGACTGGTTTGAGTGGACACTGGTTTCACAGCACCCAAAGACAACAACCAACAATGTACCCTCCTATCCTCTCTATACCTATCTCTTTCTATTTCTCTCCCTGCCTTGCACTTAATGCCTGCTGTGATCCTTCTCTCCTCAGCACACACAGCTGACTCCCCGCCTCGAGGAAGTGGCTCACACTATATACAGGGTAACGGGGGTGCTAGCATCACAGAGGGGCTTGCAGGTGATTGGATGGCTGAAAGGATATGGATTATGGATAATCCCTTGTTCCCGCCAAGTAACAGTACTGTACCTAAACAGGTGCGTCCGCCATTATGGCCGCCATGTTCTTAACAAATCGTGTGGAATTCGCTTCGTAAAACGATGCACAGTGAATCGTGCTTTGCAAGATTCATTTTGCTCATCTCTAGTTACAAAGTTGTATAAGTTTGCCAGGAATACTCCTTTAAGTATGACTCCTATAGTATGTAAGAAACCCATAGGTGAACATTACTCAATAAATCACACAGTTTACAGTGATACTTTTGTTAGGTTTAGACTTCAGAATGAAATACTGAGGTGTTGGTGTGGGAAAGTGATAGGATGACCTCTGTAACATTGAAGAAGCTATTGTCTTAATGTTCTCATCCGTTCTTTTTCTTTTGATAATGCCAACATAATTCTAGGGGAGCAGCTGAGAACATTCATTGGATGTAACCAAAACTAGATAGAAAGCATTGTTTCATTGTTAATAGCTAATTGTTCAGTCCCTAATCTCGTACTAAGGACAGATACCGATGAAACAAGATATCGATACTATTCACAGCTACTTTATGCTTTGCCAAGTCAACACTAATATGTAACCTTCTGACAGATTCTAGGTCATATATGAGGATATTCTTAGTTTTAAGGTGGCCATACACTTTAGGTAGCTGCTGGCTGAACACACTTATTTGTTCCGATCCCAATGGTGTAGATAACAACCCCCCAAAAAAACACACCATACCATGACTATTGGAATTTCCTATTAGTACAGTATGATACCTCACGGTGTTATTACCGTTCACACGGTAAATAAAAGTCACTCATTCAAGCATAAGTTTTCATTTTCCACAGTCCATTATTGATATGAGCTACATGAAAACCAATACATGATACAGATATGTATAAATTATTGACCATATAGGAGACCACAGTACAGTTAAACCCAGTGACTCGCTGGACATTCTCCTTCCTCTTCCTCATCAGGCCAGGACCTCTATGATGACGTCTCCCAAGGACTATAGAGTTTAGTTTGAAAGCTTTGGCCAATTCCTTCTTTAGCCATAACTATTGCAACATCAATAAAGACAGCTCCTAGAATGGTTGACCTACTATACAGTGAACTTTAGTGTTCTGTGGGGATCCTCAGGTCATGGAACCTTGTGTGTGGGTTATTTTTTTTTCTAATTAATGTTCACCATCACCCCTTTTATCCTCACAGACTGCTGACCATGCCACTCTCCTCTTTCATTCACAGACTGCTCCTTACCCCCTCCCCATGACTTTCCTTCACAGACTCCTCCTTACACCCCCCCCCCCCACACACACACACACACACACACACACACACACAATTTCTTTCACAGGCTGCACCTTACCTCCCTCCCCTCACTTTCCTTCTCAGACTGCTCCTTACTCCCCACTATTTCCTTCACAGGCTGCTCCTTACACCCCCATAATTTCCTTTGCAGACTGCTCCTTACCTCCCCACACACACACACACACAGGGCCATATTTACCACTAGGCACCCGTGGTCCGGTGCCTAGGGCAGCACCTTGCAGGGGGGCAGCACCAGGGAGCAGGGGGACAGAAAAAACTTATTTTTTTTCTGTTTTTATTTTTTTATTTTCCCTCCTCCCGTTCAGACTTGCAAGTAAATCTGGTGTCTTTTCCAGGGGGGTGGGGGGTATGATGGTATTGGTCAGGTCTGGTATCGACAATAGGTGCGTGTAGATGGGGCGTCTTCAGGTTTAGTGCCTAGGGCAGCAGCAGCTGTTAATACAGCCCTGCCCACACACACACACACCTTACTTCATAGACTGCCTCTTACCCCTTCCCCTGCTTCTTTCCTCCACAGACTGCTCTCCTCTTGTTCTGTGTCCTCTAATTACATCTTTTCATTACTTAACCAAGCATTCATGTGTTCTCAGTGGGGAAAAAGGATGACACCTTCTCCAGTGAGAAGACAGGGTCGGGTATGTTAGAAATTTTTCATACTTATCCATATTTCCCCCAACACCAGGCAGGCTCATAAAAGCTTCATATCTATCAGGAAATAAGTGTAAATAAGAGGTCAACATGTTTGTTCTGTACAGTGGTCCAGCCAACATACAGTATATAAATCAAGGTAGTAAATAAAAAGCCACATGACAGTCACCCAACCAGTGTCCATATGTACAGAAGTGTAGTGTAGCACAGTGTAGTGACTGGCACAGGGGGTGGCATCAGTGTAGAGACTGGCACAGGGGGTGGCATCAGTGTAATGGCTCGCTCAGAGGGCATCAGTGTAGTGACTAGCACAGGGAGTGGCATCAGTGTAGTAACTGGAACAGGGGGTGGCATCAGTGTAGTGGCTGGCACCGGGAGTGGCATCAGTGTAGTAACTGGCACAGGGGGGTGGCATCAGTGTAGTGACTGGCACCGGGAGTGGCATCAGTGTAGTAACTGGCACAGGGGGGTGGCATCAGTGTAGTGGCTGGCACAGGGAGTGGCATAAGTGTAGTAACTGGCACAGGGGGGTGGCATCAATGTAGTAACTGGCACAGGGGGGTGGCATCAGTGTAGTGACTGGCACAGGGTGTAGTATCGGTGTAATGACTGGCACAGGGGTGACTAGCAATTATAACAAGTTACAGTAATCAAGACTAGAATGAATCAGGGCAACACTAAAACATTTAGCTGTTTCCACAAAGGTGACTGAATATAGGAGGTGATAGATCTGAGTCAAACATAACACCAACATGGCATGCTAGGTTTTAAAGGGGTTGTCCTGTGTTAAGCATTTTTTAACATATTGCTGCTAGTGCGCTGAATTTAAAAAAAAATCCTATGCTTACCAGTGATTGGCTGAGCGGGCTGTCACTCTCAAGACGAGTTTGTCTCAGAAGTAGAAGCCCTGCAGTCAGCGGTGGGCACTGGCGACATTGCAACAGGACACCAGGGGGAGTGCGGAGACCTAAGCATATGGGGCACATTCATCAAAATAAAGCCCTTCCCCCTTTTCCCTGGCTGGATTTAATAAGAGGCACATTCCGGCACCTGCCGCGGCCATTGTGCAAAAACCTACACCTGTTTCCAGATATAAACCTTAAAAAATCAGGGGCGAGAAGAGGCCACTTCTACTCCCCTCTTGCGGTGCCCACCCATCAGGTGAGTGGGGGATATGGCTGGCGTACACTACATAGTGGGGGTGAATCTGCCCCTTTTCCATGGTATACGCCAGGGGCGCATGTTAGTAAATGTGCCCCAGGATGTTTATTGTTTTCAATGTACCAGCAGCGATATATTAAAAAATGCTTAACACCAGAAACCCCTTTATAGTGGCACTGCAAGTAAAACTGGAAAATTAGGCTAGGGTAGGCTAGTAGGTTTTTGGAATACTCAATGAAACTGGATCAATGGGGAGAGAATATGTGATGAACTGTGTGATCTTAAAGGGGTATTCTGCGTTAACATAACTTTTCATATGTTGCTGCCCATGGTGAGACTAACAATTTCTTCCATACTTGTTATTATTTATTCAGTCTCCTTTTCCCACTTCTGAGCTGCTGCTTTCCGCTGAAGACCCAACAATCTGTGTGTGAGCCTTTCTCTCCGTCTCCCCCTTCTCCCCCCTCCCTTCTGAGATGGCTGATGTAAACAAGTGTCTGGCGGGCTTTATCTGCAACTTTTTAGCTTCTTTGTAATGCCAGGAGGATTAATCTAAGGTCAAGGTGCATAACTCACTTTGATTAACCCTCCCAGCATTACAAAGTTGCAGATAGGGACTTGTTTACATCAGCCGTCTCAGTGGGAAGGGGGGGACAGAGAGAAAAGCTCACACAGTTTTTTGTGTTTTCAGCAGAAAGCAGCATCTCAGAACTGGGGGAAGGAGACTGAATAGATAATAGATGTGAAAACTTATGTTTGAGTGGAATACCCCTTTCATTCCTACTTTACTACTATAAGCGTAGCTTTAAAGCGACACTGTCACCCCCTTTTTGCATTTTCTCTACACAGGTGTAATGGGTAAATTTAGCAGTTTTTATACCTTATTTTATATCATATGTCATGGTGCCTGTTCAAGTAAAAAGTGATATTTTATCAACTGCAGATTGTGCTAAGTGGGCGGGGCTTCACGGCAACAGCATCACTTAGCCTCGCCCACAAGGATGCCATTGGGCCCGCCCCTCCATGACATCATAGGCACATAGGCCCCGCCACCCCCACACCGACCATTGGAACAGGCTGGCCTAAAGGTCTAGGCCCCACCCCTTCTAGGTCAGCCCATACCAATGGTCATCGAGGGGGCGGGGGCTATGTGCCGATGACGTCATGGAGAGGCGGGGCCACTTAGCACATTCTCCAGTTGATAAAAGATTACTTGACGTATGATATAAAATAAGGTATGAAAACTTCAAAATTTACCCATTACACCTGTGTAGAGAAGTCATAATGCAAAAAGGGGGTGACAGTGTCACTTTAAGCTCTAGAAGAATGATCGGGGGGGGGGGGGGGAGGGGTTATTAAAGTTCCCCTGTGGGTTGCAGCACATTATATGATTACGTATCTGATATATTATATAACCTTATCATTACTAATGTTATTACTTAAATATTTGGATTTGATTAAATATTTATAAACTCCACCATGTGATATGTTATTACCTGACTCAGCCGGCTGTTAGATATCAAATCAATTGTACAGATAATACCCAGTGAAGTCATCTCAATTGCTTGTAACTACAACCTATTCTATTAGCCGACACATGATATGATTTACATTTCATCTGTTCTGGGAAGTAAAATGAAAGTCAAGTGCTCCAGCTTGTTTTTATCCCTCCATCACTTAGAGGATCTTGTAGTTGTAAGCGCATTTCAGAAATCCTTTTAACACTTACTGGAAGTGTAAGAGCCACGGATGACACCAGAGCATAAGACACTGTGGACAATCCCTTAAAAATTTCCATTATGAAATATTGGAATTTCCTTTCGGCAATTGTTTCCGCTACATACTATAGATTTTACTTATAACTGGGCCAATGTAACTCAGAAGACAGGGTTTAAAGGGGGTTTCGATAGTTCTTCATAATTAACCCTCCACTTGCGCTCAGTCCTGTGTTCATGCTGCTCTCCCCTGCGAGGCTGATGATGTCGCCATTAGAGATGAGCAGATCTTGTGCATCCGAACCCAAAAGTCTCGGCATTTGTCTGCCAATGGCTGATGAAGTTGGATAAAGAACATAGGAAAATATAGGCCATAGGCTGTATCCATGTTTTCCAGGACTCCCTGGGGCTGCATCCAACTTTGTCAGCCATTGGTTATCAAATGTTGAAACTTTTGGGTTCAGATGCACTTGAATCACCATCTCTAGTCACCATACACTGTGCATAGGATGTTGCAGGCATGGAACAGCAGTCACATAAAACATATGGTAATATCAGCAGGACACCTTTGCTGGGCAGTTCAGAACAGCAGAGGCAAAGTGATTGGAGCAAGAAACTTCTCTTTATGTCATGTTATTGTGTGTATGATGAACTATATCTTAGTACATATGTTATAAGCAGCAGAACAGGCTGACGAAGCCTCAGACACAGGATTAGGAAGCATTACTAGCGCCTATTGTAAAAATATCATACATATCTACAAGATGTCCCCAGTCCTTCTTATGGTCCTACTACACAGAGATTAGCTGCCGAATCAGGGCGATTCAGGCAGATGTCACACTGTGTAATGAAGACAACAATCAGTTGATCATTGGCTGATCGTTCAGCAAGATTAAAAACAATTAGCCACCACCCACTACCGATACGTGCGATAGTGATGTGCGGACGATGGCCGATGCGTCGATACAGAAAATAATAAAAACATATACTTGTGGCGTCCCACCACGGGTGTTTTGTGTCTCTCCTGTGCACCTCTCAAAAAAACTTCTTACTTTAGGATAAGTGGTGATGAACGTATTTTTAAAGTTTCACCACTAAATGTCAGTATTTTGTGTCTCTATGTCTTGCACAGCTGAGGAAGGTAATGAGTTACTGTTTTATGTGTACCATGTGCACTTATTGACCAATAGAAGGCGCTCTTTCTTTCTTTCTTTCCTTCTTTCTTTCTCCCACACTTATCCCCACCACTCACAGAGTAGATTACTTAGCCCCTGTAGGAAGTTGGTTACTTGGTGGGGGAGGTGTAGCTTCAGTCTTATCCAGATTTTTGTGGGAGAAGGACACACGGCACAAACGTCCCTGCTGTAGCCAAGACAGGGCCTGGCTCAGGCCAAGACCCTTGTCCGGGACCAAAGTTCAGTTCAGTCTGGTGCAGTCTAGTCTAGACAAGAGTGTTTACAGATGCAGCTAGAGACAACCAGTTCTTCCAGTACTTATACTATCTACTATGCAGTGCTAAACACTACAAAGGGAGAAGAGTCTAGGAACATCCTAGCCCATGCTGTGAACCAGTCTAAAAGTGCAGAGAAGTATCCTGAGACACAAGAGGAACTAGCCTGGATAGGACAAAGCTACCAATAAAGGTGTACATATCACATCTCGCAGTGCAGGTAACTGGCACTGCCCCTGAATCTTAGCTTCACCCAGATAACTACGACTGGGGCTTGTATCACCCTAGTAGGATGGAACACTCAACACTGTAAGGCACAAGGTGGTCAGATGACAGTCTATACACAGGTACAAGTAACTTCTCACTCTACAAGTATTTCTCCAAAGTTCCGGCAAAGTACATTGCTACATTGGGTTAGGACTCCATCGACAAACTCTTCTCCTCTACACTGCTCCACTCTCAACTTTCCAAGCACCGCTACAACTACCTCTTTTCTCTTCTACTTCTTCGAGCACCTCCTCGAGCGCAACCAAGTGAAGCACTAAAGTTTTTGCAAGAATTTACCTATTTCACCAAAGTGTTGTGTACTACTGAAAGACTGCACAGTAAAGCACCAGCACCCATACACACTAGCCACACACCTTGGGTTATTTTAACCCTTTCTGTGGGTGGCAGTACCGAAAGTCTGGGTGGGTCAATTGCCACTCAGGTCTACCGTGACAAGAGCCCAAGGCACCCATCACAACCCAGCAGGTCAATAACCATTTGGGGAGTACAGCCAACAACAATACAAAGTGGGTACCAACATCACGCCTGTGTGCTGGACTAGCATTAGCATCACGACACAACCACCTTTGGCTGAGCTATACAGCAACACTAACAACCTACCTCCAGCCCACCACATACTTACCTGCTCACACTCCCCCGGTGTCCTCTCGGCTTGTTTTTGGAATTACCCGCTCACAGCAGTCACCTCTGGCACTTCCAAACTTGTCTTACCAGTGACAACAAGCTCAGCCAATCAATGGCCATGGCACTGTCCCGTTAAAGCCAGTGATTGGCTGAACGGCCTGTCACTTCATAGACAGGATCAGAAGTGTCAGTGGCGGCTGTGGTGAGTGGGGAATCCCACAGACAAGACTGGGGGAGCGTGGGCAGGTAAGTACATATTTAGGTAAAGTATGATGTTTATACAAGGGCTGCAAGGACATCGGTAATGATGTCCCTGCAGCCCTCGCTAAACGATTATCGGGTTGTGTAATAGGCCCAGTAGACAAACACCGCTCTAGCAGATCGGCGCTCATTTACATTATTGATCAGCCCCCCACCGGCCTGTGGAATAGGACCCTTAGGGTCCTATCCCACGGGCCGAGGAGGGCCCGATCAACGATGTAAACGAGCGGCGATCTGCTAGATCGCCGCTCGTTTACTGGGCCTATTCCACGGCCCGATGATCGTTGAGCGAGGGCTGCAGGGACATCGTTACCAATGTCCTTGCAGCCCTTGCAGCATCATACATTACCTGGCTGCAGGGCTTGTCCTCCGCTCCATCTCCTCCCCGGGTCCCGCGCGCTCTATCTTCTGAATGGCCGGACAGCTGACAGGCCACACTCAGCCAATCACAGGCCGCGGCGGTCCCGGCCTATGATTGGCTGAGCGTTCCATCAGCTGACCGGCCATTTAGAAGATAGAGCGCGCGGGACCCGAGGATGAAGACAGCGCAGAGAAGAAGCCCTGCAGCCAGGTAATGTTTCTTCTCAAATCGTCGGTCGCCCGCCACGCACCGCTATTCAACCGTAGCGATGCGCGGTGGGGGAACGATGATTTTAGGTCTGGCCCTAAATGAACGATCAGCCGATGAAACGATCATGGGCTGATCATTCTCTCTATTTCACAGAACGATAATCGGCCGAATCGGGCCAAATGGGGTCGATCCAGCCGATTATCGTTACTGTGGAATAGGGCCCTTACTCCTCACAATCTCTTAAGCTGATTTATTATCAAATCAAGGCTGAGTCAGCTTAGAAGATCATTCAGATGAGAAGAGATAGAAGCTGGAGAGTGCACTGTCACTCAGCGTCTCTGAAGCCGCCCTCTATATGAAAACATGGCGGCTGCAGAAGAGAAACTAAGCAAAACTTATGGGAACTTTTTTGCAATATAATAGAAAAGTGCACTTTAAGTGATATCATAAGCCTGAAACTACTAATTGTTTTATTAACCAATAACTGATATCACTTCATCGATTCTGGCAAGTAAGCCATATGACAAGTCCTCCAACTTTTTATGCCAACATCACTAATTGTAAGCAGTGATCTCACCTAACGCTAAAGGGAATTTGTCTTCATTGATTTTACAATCAGTGTTTGCTCAAACTGCTCGATAAGAAAATCTGCTGTAGGAGAAAAAGTCACCGGCTAAACAGTATTCTTACTTCATACTGAGACACGAGCACCTGTAATGCTCAAATCCTCTAATATAACGTATAATGTGTATGTAACCTGACTGGAGCTCAGAAGATGAACAGCAACTCTACGTAGACTACATAGCATGCATTAGAAAAGGCTCTTGGGGAGGCTCAGTATTGCTAGTTGTATAAGCGATATGTAACTGTAATGGAACCAGAGCTTGTGCAGCCCTGCAGTTCCCAACAAAGCCAATAGTGGCAGCAGAGAGTATGAGAGAGATTTAGCAAACATGGTATAAAGTGAAACTGGCTCAGTTGCCCCTAGCAACCAATCAGATTCCACCTTTCATTCCTCACAGATTTTTTGGAAAATGAAAGGTGGAATCTGATTGGTTGCTAGGGGCAACTGAGCCAGTTTCACTTTACACCATATTTGATAAATCTCCCCCTGGCAAAAATGTTAAGAAAAATTATAGTTATATAATGTAAAAATAATAAAAATAGAAGAATAATTTGTATTTACTGGAATACCCCTTTAAAGGGGAACTATCAGCAGGTTAAACGACTCTAACCCCTATAGCACACAAGGTGCAGAAGGGGAAGGTATGTATATTACCTTCCTCCTCGGCGCCGTTCTCGTGCTGTAGTAGTGTAATCCTCGGTCTGGAGCACTGTTAAGAGCACTGCCCCGCCCCCAGAGCGTGAGCCTGCCCGCCCGATCCATTGATTATCATTAGAAGGGGCAGGCCATTTGCAGTCTGGGGGGGGGGGGCAGAGCAGTGCTCCTAATGGTGCTCCGGACCAAGGATTACACTGCTAACAGCATGAGAACGTAGAGACATACCTTCATCCTCGGTGGCCTGTGCGCAATAGGGGGCTATCAGCAGGTTAAATTTAGTACTTTTTTTTTTTTTTCCTTACACAAGTATTTACTGTATGGGAAGCAACCTAAGAAGACTATAAGCATTTTTCTTTTGATGTTGATGATTTGTGCTGAGCAGGTGTTTTCGTGTTTATCGGTGGAGCATTACAATAATGGAGCCAGGTGTTGGACAGCGTAATAACCTCAGCTACACCCAGCGCTGCTGGGAAGATTCGCTTGTTAGACTGTGACTGTGTAATTCGTTCTGAAAGGGTAATTAGCTGATGGGGGTTTGGGGCAGATGAAATCTGAGCGCTCCAGAAGAACTCTCTGAAAAACCTATCTGACATGTGTCAGGTTCACTTAGCAGCCAGTGTCTGGAAACACGTGTGCACTGTAGCTCAGATAATACGCTAGGTATATTAATATTAACCGGAAACTTTTTACTGGCGTTTCCCTTTAAGGTTAAGAATATTCATTACTGGCTCAGTTAAAGGAAACCATTCACATTTATTACATCTGTATGATGGCCTATTTTACTTGTTGTGACCAGAGGATTGGGTAATGGCCTCCTGCAGATGTCTGTGATCTTACTCAGCCATTCCCCAGAACTCAGAGGGGTCACATGTGTGATTTCAGCTAAAAAACAGGAAGATCCTGGGGGGGGAATATTTTTTCTATACCAGTCTAAAGGGAAAGTGGTGGAGCATTGCAGTGTAAATTATAGTGAACCCTATGCCCATTTCTTTATGCCTGCCAACCCCTAAAAAATTGCAAATAGTTTCACAAATGAGTTTTGCACAGAAACTTGTGACTTTTGTAAAGCAGAAAAAGAATAGGAGGCATAATTGCCAAATTCAATCTGCCCAGAAACAAAAGGATCAGGCAGTTGTAATCCACTCGCATAACTTCTTTCCATGGGCGTAGGTACCATAGTGGCAGGGTAGGCAGTTGCTATGGGGCCCGTGCAGGAGGGGGGCCCGGAGGAGAAGGTAAGAGCGTGTGTCCTTCTGCTTAACCACTTACTGTATGTATTGCAGCGTGTAAGTGACCCAATGTTTCCTTACATGCTGCAACACAAAAAAAGGGTTTACAAGCAGAAGACAGAGATCTCTGTTTCACTGCTCTGATAACCCCTGACCTCTGTTCTCCAGCTGACAATCAAGTAGGAAAGGTAAATGTGCTGAGCTCCTTGCAGAGGTCAAGGGTTATCAGTACACCAGCAGTAAAGCAGATATATATATGCGATGCCCTGACCCGTGTGGGTCACTTCGCAGTGCAGATGTTGTGAGCGGGCAGGAACCGAGGCAGCTGCAGGGTATAGGATTGTCACAGTACAAGGCCTGAGGATGGCACAGGTGAGGGACCGGTCTGCAGATACTGCGGTATAATTGCTACTGGACATGCGATTCTTCGCTGTACCTAGTCAGGGCACCAGTAAGCGGACACCAATGCCAGGGTTCAGTAACAGCGGTGGTTACACTTTTATTGTAACTGAGGTAACTGGTAGCAACAGTCTCTTCCGCATGCAACCGGGTATATAGCAGACTTATATAGACAGAGCAAAGGTGGTGCTGCATAGGCTGAGGTGAAACGTGACGGATGATGGGAGTAGTAGTGAGAGAAGAATAGAGATGCTGGGTGGACTTAGAGTACTTGCGGTATGAATCTTGACTTGATGAGGAGATGAATAACAGGAACGAAACCTAGATGAGAAGATACTCCTGGCACTTGAGCAGACGGACAGCCAGGTTCGGTTACAGCAGAGCACCAGCCTCTCTTCTGAAGGTGAAGAAAGACACAAAACACACGACCTCCTTGCTTGGGAGCAGGGTCCGGAACTAACTAGCAAGGGGAAGTCACATGGTACTCCTGGCCAAAGCTCGACGGCCATTGGAGGAACCATGGTTACAGGGCTTGGTCACGTGATCCTCAGCCTTTGCATACCACTACACAGAGTTAAACACATGTACAATATACAGGAACCTGAGAATAATAGGGACTATATAGTCACAGTTGCAGTGCAAATAGTTTCCAGAACAGGCATGGCTGTAATAACAAAAATAAACTGACAGTGAGAAACAGACAGCGTGTTCTGGGACACTGCATACCTCCCTAGCAAGTTTTGAGCCGACCTTGGCGAATCTCGAGGGGTAGCAAACATGAATAGACTGGACAATTAGACAACAGGACTGAATGATGATTGTGAGTGCTGAAGTGTGTGTTTCCCACGCTCAAGGCACAGGTGACAAAGTGAAACTAAGGAGAGAGAAAACCCTGGTGGCAGGACTTCACCTAGGGGTGCCTAACGTACTCTGGTTACAGGTAGTTAGTGCGTGAACCATCTGACATGGAAGCCAGGACAACTTAACTGCTGGCGGGGGACCCTCAATATTCCAGCCAGTTAGACAGTAGGTTTTCAATATAAAGTGTTACCCTACTGGAAAAAGAGAACTGTGAAGACATGTGTACTGCCTTGGGTGTCTGTGTGAAGTGACTTGGACACCTGGAAGAGAAAGAATAAAATAACAAAAGCAAACATACATGGGGAGCCCCCTTTCATACCAGTCAATCATACAACACAATTACTCAATAGGCCAAACACACGAAAAGGTATCCAAGGTGCAATATGTATGATCCAGTGTGAATGTTAAGTAGGACTATGTGTAGCAGCTACGGTGTGTAGGGACAAGACAGAGGTGAACAGACACTGGAAACAAAAGGAAAGGAAATACAAAAGACAACAAATACTGCGAGGTCTGGAGGAGGATTGGCTCACATAACTCTGAAGACATCTGAAGAAAACTGGCTCAAATAATCTTTCCAGCTGTAGATATAATACTGTAATGAGAAATACAAGACTTGTTAAGAAAATACACTCCTGCAAAACTATACTTTCTCTGAGAGGTATATAAACTGACTTCTCTTACTCAGAGGAGGAGCTATCTGACTCTGACACAAAAATATAGATAAATACTGTTTCTTTTTCAAAAGAGGCACTCTACTCTGAGGCTATCTCTGTGACCTTTTGCTTACTCAGAGGAGGAACATACATGAATAACCTTGATACTACTGGAATATGATACTAGAAATAAGTGCAATACTGACACAAGTGCCATGACAACCTGTTGATACCACATAATTGGACAAAAGTGCTTTAGGAAGGAATGGGTAAAGTGTCTCTGTTAGGTAGAGTCTCTTTTAGGCAATAAGACCATCGTCCATGTAAAAGGCTCTGGGACAGGCACTAGAGAACAGTTTTGTAGTGTTCAGTGTCCATCAGCTCATGGCTGGTTAGTACAGGAAACTTGGTCATGAGGACCAGGCACAAACCTTAAACGTTGCAAAACAGTAAACAAAACAAGAAGAACAATCAGAATGGCCAGGCGGCCTTGCCTCCCAGAGGTCACTTAACAGAAATGTCCTGGAGGACCCCAGGTGGCCCCTCTCTTCTTTTCCCAGGGGTGATACCGGGAGGAAGCCGGAGCAGGAGCGTCATCTGCCGCGGTGGTGACCATGAGACTAGGGGTCACAGTAGTAACAGGAGAGATGTTAGGGGTCACGTGGTAAGTGACAGTAGTGGAGGAGACAGCGGCTTTAGCCACGGCAGGGAAAGCAGTGGTGCTAGCTGTCGAAGTGGCCGGGCCTAGAGGAGCGGGAGTGGCGATGAGTGAGCCTAGGGGTTTGAAATCAGGCCAGTCCTCGTACCACTGCTCCGATGGAGAAGGCAGGAAGGGCCGCTGCACCGCATGTTTCAGCCTGGTGACAGCAGCTGCCCAGGGGCCTTTCGGGGAACCCACCAGGGTATACTCCACCACTTCCCCGGGGATGAGGTTGTTCAGGTAGCCCGGCTCATACTCGCGCATCACGGCTCTTCTGTTAGCGAGTACCAGCAGGCCGGTGTAAGAATCCATGATGAGGCCATACCCCAGCTGCTTATCAAATTTAGTAACAGTTCCCCGTCTCCCCTCCAGGGGAACCTCACCTGACTTAGGCCTCTCCAGCTTCCGGATGAACAGTCGCTCGGAAGCGGCATTAGACTCTGCAAACGGAGTATAAGGATGGTCCCACAGAGGAGCATAGTCTGGATAGGGCACTTGTGGGGGATATGCCTTTTATAGGCCAGCTTTAGCGGGGAATGAATCACCGTCAGTGGTAGCCGCTGCAGACGATCCCGTTGTGGAGGAAGCTGCCGGCAGAGTCGTGGCCATAGCGGGTGCAGTAGCAGACGGCAGGGTGAAGAGAGCTTGCTGAATGTCCTTAATTATTTGCATAATCTTTGGGTGTCGGCCGAAGACCCATTGTGGCAGAGGCGGGGAGTCGCGACCCGGAGGTCGCCATAGGCCCGGGGATATAGGGCCCTTAGTGGAAGTCTTTTCCCAGGGTTTAGGGGCTGGGGGCACCGGCGAGGGCTCGGCTAGAATCCGATCATCCTCGGAGGAGAGGGATGGCCCAGTGGAGAAAGTCAACTTAGAGGAGCCGGAATGGTCGGAACTCGGGGAGCCACTAAGGCTGGATGAGGTCTCCTCACCTACATCCACGGAGCTCGGAGTAGTGGCTCGGCTGCAGTCCCCCTCTTCAGATAGGGCGGATCCCCAGCTGCTGTCGCTATCGGATGGGAGTGGGACAAGCAGGCACGCCGGATCGATCGCTGGTAGAGATGCGGAGGACTCCAGAGGCGCCGGTACAGCAGCGGAAGATGCTTGCTCCTTACAGGACGCCATCTTGCTGCTCACTGGTCGGAACTTGTAGCATGAAGGAGAGGAGCAGAGGGCTGGAGGACCAGGTTCCAGAGTCTGCCCAGCAACAGTGACGTCATCCGGCCCAGGCAGCCAATCAGGAGCAGTCAATGTAAAGTCTATGGCGCCAGGCAATTCCCGCGCTTTGGCGGCATGACAGTTAACCCCCTCCTCACCGGGATATGGCGCAGCCAGAAATTGGAGAAGACGGCGGCCATCTTGTGTACTGTTTAGGGCCCGAAATACTTCAATCACACCCATAGTAATCTGTAAAGTCTTTGGGGGGTTTCAGTACAGTTCTGGGCACTTAAAACACAATCTGTATCCTGTTCGTGACGCCAAAATTTGCGATGCCCTGACCCGTGTGGGTCACTTCGCAGTGCAGATGTTGTGAGCGGGCAGGAACCGGGGCAGCTGCAGGGTATAGGATTGTCACAGTACAGGGCCTGAGGATGGCCCAGCTGAGGGACCGGTCTGCAGATACTGCGGTATACTTGCTACTGGGCATGCGATTCTTCGCTGTACCTAGTCAGGGCACCAGTAAACGGACACCAATGCCAGGGTTCAGTAACAGCGGTGGTTACACTTTTATTGTAACTGAGGTAACTGGTAGCAACAGTCTCTTCCTCATGCAACCGGGTATATAGCAGACTTATATAGACAGAGCTAAGGTGGTGCTGCATAGGCTGAGGTGAAACGTGCCGGATGATGGGATTAGTAGTGAGAGAAGAATAGAGATGCTGGGTGGACTTAGAGTACTTGCGGTATGAATCTTGACTTGATGAGGAGATGAATAACAGGAACGAAACCCAGATGAGAAGATACTCCTGGCACTTGAGCAGACGGACAGCCAGGTTCGGTTACAGCAGAGCACCAGCCTCTCTTCTGAAGGTGAAGAGAGACACAAACACACGACCTCCTTGCTTGGGAGCAGGGGCCGGAACTAACTAGTAAGGGGAAGTCACATGGTACTCCTGGCCAAAGCTCGACGGCCATTGGAGAAACCATGGTTACAGGGCTTGGTCACGTGATCCTCAGCCTTTGCATACCACTGCACAGAGTTAAACACATGTACAATATACAGGAACCTGAGAATAATAGGGACTATATAGTCACAGTTGCAGTGCAAATAGTTTCCAGAACAGGCATGGCTTTAATAGCAAAAATAAACTGACAGTGAGAAACAGACAGCGTGTTCTGGGACACTGTATATATATATATATATATATATATATATATATATATATATATATATATATATATTTATATACACACACACACACACACAGTGCTCTGTGTTGTGCTTAGGGGAGGGGGGCCCCTTAAATTTTTTGCTATGGGGCCCCATGAATCCTAGCTTCGCCCCTGCTTCTTTCCTCTTATATTCATAGCCTAGGTCTAAGCGTAAAGTTTTGGTTCGGATGAAGTCTTCTTTCAAGTCCAGTTTGACTTGCTTATGTGTAACACTTGTGGTCAGTCCCAACCAACATACTGTTGCTAGCAGTCACCGGGTTACCACCTGTGCCGCACTCTGTCTGCCAGTATTCTCCTCCACTCCAAGGCGGGTAAAACAGGCGCAGGTCCAAGGGGTAATAGTGATATAAAATATCATAAAAAGTATTAAAAGAATTATGCCAGCTACACAACGCGTTTTGAGACCAGTCCGGTCTGTTTATCAAGTGTCTAAGTGTCAAGTATCAAGTGTTTATCAAGTGTCATTAGATACTCGCAAAAGAGACCGGACCGGTCTGGAAACGCGTTGTGTCGCTGGCATAATTATTTTAATAAATTTTATGATATTTTATATCACTATTACCCCTTGGACCTGCGACTGTTTTACCCGCCTTGGAGTGGAGGAGGATACTGACTGTCTTTAATCCCTGTGGGATTAGTCGGGATTGGCTGCGGTTCATTCACATGCTATCAGTAAGAGTTGTGCCTTACATCAGCACAACCTACTCAGGTGAGAGTTCTATGTGCTTACTTTCACCACTTCAGCCCTGTCTGAATTACGCTATGGAGCGCTGTCTTATATTTTGTTTCTAGCACTCTGTCTGCCGACCACCATGATGTATTTTCTCCTGCTGCTGTACCTGTTCTGTCCTCTAGGGTGCAGGGGCACTTTCTCTACCATCTAAAGGAGCAATGTGTACACCCAAAAAGTGCCCCCTTCCTATCCAGGCACTACCTATATGAGGGATCTTCACCCACTCCTTGATGCCCGGTCAATGCAGTGGTTTTACCCTACCAATGGTTTACTAAGTAGCTATTCTCTTATACACAAAAACACAGAAAAATGCAACAGCTCACCGCAATGGCAAGAAACAGACCCACCAGAGACATGAAAATAGTTAAAAGCAGCCCCCCCAACTGCCCAAAAAAAAACTTTCACAAAAATAATGAGGCTTTTGGTTACCCTTTGCAAATGGTGTAAACTACCCCACCACGTTACGGTGGCCTACACTGTACTATGGTGGATTCTGTTTGGCTTCAACCCCTTTGAAACTGGCCCGGTACCTATACTCCAATCAGGAAGAAGATGCCCAGAACCCATATATAGATCAAACTCGTTCCTTATTAACGATTCACATTTCAAAGGTTAACTACCATCTTCATCAGGCATCTTTGCCACCTGCCACGACTCTCTTGCCCGTGCCCAGCTTCTCTACTTTGCTACTTGCCCATGACCCACACCTGGACCAAGATTCTCTTTGGCCTGGTCCTTTGATGCCCACACCAGGATCATTCTCGTTAATTGACCTTGTCCCCTTTAGCAGCTAAATCTAGCTTCCACATCTGGGTGTGGCATAAATAGTGAAAAATCTAGAACTCAAGATGCCCATAAAAGTTTTTATTTTGTTCATCGGTCAAGGTGTATGGAGCTCTACAGATGATGCCGGTGAAATTAGGGGCCGGGTGTAATGGAATATCATTGTCTAACTCCTTTGTTCTGGGAGAGATAAGCAGCCATAGCTATCTATCCCCAGAGAACACAAGAACACTTAGCCCAAAGGAACATTGGGTCCAAAATCAAACTGACTGGGTCCATACCTGTTGCCTTTTAAACTATGGGATTAGAATATGGGCAACAAGGAACCCTAATATGTCTCAGTAACGGGGCTCTATGTTTGGTGATCGGCGGGGTGGTTAGCTTATCTGGGGAGGAAGGGGGGTGCTGATCTGAAAGATCGGCAAAGGTTGAGGGGGTTTCGGGGTAGGGCCTGAAGCAACAGAAAACCTAGAATTGGCCCTGTCCACTGGGTACTCAAGTTTTTTGTCAAGCCCCCAAAAATTTTATTGGCTTCCTATGAGATCACCTGTAGTGTGTATGTGTCTTTAAGAAATTAGATTGTAAGCGGACATTGTAAGAGGACAAGGGCTGATATGAATAACAACACTTTCTGTACAGCGCTACAGAATATGTTGGCACTATATAAGCATTGTGAAATCACCACGTAAACAGAATACCCCCATGCTATAACCTAATGGGGGAGTGCGCTTTGGAAAAATAAAAGTTGCTGCTGTACATGTTCCAGGCAGCTGGCTACCAGGTGTGAAGTCCTGATTTATAATATTACGCAGTGGAGGAGACAAGCACATGTGCTCATGGTCACAAAGGAAGCGTGACCAACAAGATTGATTTAAAGGAACAGGAACAATTAACCTCCTTCTATATGGGAAGTACAGTATCATAGCAGAGAATGGTGTTAAAGATGATAAAGTGAGGGTAAGGTGGGCCCTGATCCATTTACCCTCTAAACCAGTCCTTTCTAAGCTGTAAAGTTGGCATTAAAGGTGAAATGCCCCATACACCAGCAATGTCGAACCTTCGGCCCTCCAGCTGTTTCAAAACTACAATTCCCATCATGCCTAAAGCTTTGGCTATCCTGGCATGATAGGGCCCTTATGTGACAACTTCCTACAGGAGGTGTAATATCCCCTGTGAGTGGTGAAGAAAGCATAGAAAGAAAGGAGCTTAGAGATAGGTAGAGAAAAAGAGAAGGTCCTCATTGGTGTACAGATTACAACAACCAATAACCCTTTAGTTACCTGCATCTGTGCAAAATACAAGTACAGTTACATAGGAGTAGGGTGCACTACCACTCTTTTCCTTTTCTTTCCTGTACTCTTAGTATATATACTTTGATACCTGGCCTACAGTCTCAAATTATCTATTATCGTCCCTTTGGGGACTAGGGATTTTCTCCCTGATGTGCATATTTGTCCTTTAGGTTACTTCACTGTATATAGAGCACATGAGTGGATGTTTTTTGGTTATCTATGTGGACCTGTCTTGTATTTTTTAATGCATAATTAAAAGTTAAGTATTAGTCAGTCCTAAGTGGTCTATGTATGCCGGTGATTACTTTAGTTCTTTTCTTACCACTGGACCCCATTTGATGACGGTGTGACGGCACCCATATTTCCGTTACTTGGAGTTTTCGTACAGTTACATACAATAGCGACAACTTGTGGCAAAACATAGATACTATTTCATTACCATAGTTACTTGAAGTACAGGATTTTGCCAAGGGTTTAACATACTATTACCACCCATGGTGGGCCACCACAAGTGTCTGTGTCAGTAATGTGTGTTTGTGTATGTTAGTGGTGTCTGCATAGTGTGTAGATGATGGGTGCATAGTGGATGGATGAGGGGCTCGCAGAGGCTCAATGGATGAGAGGCCCGTCTGAGGGCCCGCAAAAACCTGGAGCCGGCCCTGGATAGAACGTCAATATATTTTACCCTGAAAACCCGGGAAGTCCTGTTCTGACCTACCAAGAAGTAAAACTGATATAAAAATGAATGTGCTCATTGTATGAGAAACAATTATAATAAATGCGGACAGATTCTTTGGGACACGCTGCATCTCTATGTATCCTAATTTGTAATGTTATGTATTAACAAGAGTTGTTCAAAACAACCAAATAGGGAAAATTTACTGCCAGGTTGGAGGAACCACAAAATACTTTATTTCCACTGCGTGTGGGTACATGCTGACACCCTGGAGGAAAATACGTCAATTCTGCTAAGTCGTTTTGGATTCTTCATTTGCCCACATCTTTCTATACAAAAATCCATCCAGGGAAAGTACAAGAATAGTCACGTGTCTTATTCAGCTACTTTTATGTTTGTAAGAGGATCTAACTTGGAAGTGAAGCTCCCCCTTTGTAGACACTTTGATATACATTGTAAATGGGCCTCAAAAAAGAATGGCATATGCTATAGGTTTAGGGTCAATATGGGCCACAAACATGGCAGAGGATTAGGCCCACATAACGCTTGACCCCAAGTACAGCGAAGCCCCTATGGTGCAGTAGAAGACGACTAAAATTCTGAGCTGAAGTTGGAAACGGCCAGTCACCTCCAGGTCTATTTCTTGGAGTTTACTTACAAGTAGCCTACTGGACCATATTGATGACAACACCAAGGCCTCCTGCAAAAAGCTGAGTTTTCAAGGGAACATTTAGCCAGCCAGGCACTTCCTCTGCAACACAACTTTTTTTTTTTTTTTTGCAAATATACATGACATGTAGTTGTAATATTACTCATGTGGGGGAGGTCTTAAAACAGGGTTGCCAAACTCGAATACAAAGTGGGTCAAGATTAAAAACTTGGACAAAGCCATGGGCCAAACTTAATATTTATAGAAGCGTGCAAGCAACATTTCTGGCACTGCCAGAGCGGTGTGCATCACCCAGTGCTTCGCAAATCCCCACAATAGTGCCTCACATGGTAGTAGTGCCTCATAAAGCAGCCAGCCCCCACAGTAGTGTCCCACATAGTAGCTAGATAGTAGCTAGACCCCCACAGTAGTGTCCCACATAGTAGCTAGACCGCCACAGTAGTGTCCCACATAGTAGCTAGACCCCCACAGTAGTGTCCCACATAGTAGCCAGACCCCCACAGTAGTGTCCCACATAGTAGCTAGACCCCCACAGTAGTGTCCCACATAGTAGCTAGACCCCCACAGTAGTGTCCCATACAGTAGCCAGACCCCCACAGTAGTGTCCCACATAGTAGCTAGACCCCCACAGTAGTGTCTCATACAGTAGCCGGACCCTAACAGTAGTGTCCCACATAGTAGCTAGACCCCCATAGTAGTGTCCCATAAGTAGCCAGCCACCAACAGTAGTGTCGTATACAGTAGCCAGACCCTCAGAGTACTATCCCTTACAGTGGCCAGCTCCCCACAGTAGTGTCCTACATAGTAGCTAGACTCCCATAGTAGTGTCCCTTAAGTAGCCAGCCACCAACAGTAGTGTCGTATACAGTAGCCAGACCCTCAGAGTGCTATCTCTTACAGTGGCCAACTCCCCACAGTAGTGTCCCATACAGCAGCCAGCCACCAACATTAGTGTCCCATATAGTAGCCAGACCCCCAGAGTACTGTCCCATACAGTAGCCAGCTTCCCACAGTGGTGTCCCATACAGTAGCCAGCCACGAACAGTAGTGTCCCATACAGTAGCCAGACCCCCAGAGTAGTGTCCCATACAGTAGCCAGCTCCCCACAGTAGTTTCCCATACAGTAGCCAGCCACCAACAGTAGTGTCCCATACAGTAGCCAGACCCCCAAAGTAGTGTCCCATACAGTAGCCAGACCCCCAAGGTAGTGTCCCATACAGTAGCCAGCTCCCCAAAGTAGTGTCCCATACAGTAGCCAGACCCCCAGAGTACTGTCCCATACAGTAGCCAGCTTCCCACAGTGGTGTCTCATACAGTAGCCAGCCACGAACAGTAGTGTCCCATACAGTAGCCAGACCCCCAGAGTAGTGTCCCATACAGTAGCCAGCTCCCCACAGTAGTTTCCCATACAGTAGCCAGCCACCAACAGTAGTGTCCCATACAGTAGCCAGCCACCAACAGTAGTGTCCCATACAGTAGCCAGACCCCCAAAGTAGTGTCCCATACAGTAGCCAGCCACCAACAGTAGTGTCCCATACAGTAGCCAGCCACCAACAGTAGTGTCCCATACAGTAGCCAGACCCCCAAAGTAGTGTCCCATACAGTAGCCAGACCCCCAAGGTAGTGTCCCATACAGTAGCCAGCTCCCCACAGTAGTGTCCCATACAGTAGCCAGCCCCCCACAGTAGCGTACCAGACAGTAGCCAGTCCCCTACCCCAGCAGTGGGCTGGACTTACCTTTCCTGGTTCCCGTGATGTGGCTCCTCTGTCTGTGTTGTCATGCCCTGCTGGGAGGCGCGTCCAGTGACTTGCCATATGGTGAAGTGTGACTCCACTGTAGAAGTGGTGGGTCGGGGAATAGCCCAGCCAGATGTTATGCTGTCGTGATGCCAGTGCCAGTTGGGCACACAGGTATGATGACACACCTGCTTTTAGTTTAGTGAGGCTGGCTAAACCCTTTTCTCTGTGGTCAGTAAACTGACGGGCTATTTGGGGGTCCCTTGGGTGCTTATCACGGTGGTCTGGAGTGGAGTCGTGACTTACCCGGACTATCGGTACCGCCACCCACAGAAAGAGGAGATGACCAAAGGAAGATGCAATAACTGTATAGGTGCTTGGACAAGAGTCCCGTTACAATAAATAAACTCTTCTTTACTGCAGGAATACTTGATACAGTGATACATAATAGGCTTTTGGCTTGATAGGATACCTTGGATT
The DNA here is from genome assembly GCF_027789765.1 of Dendropsophus ebraccatus. Classification (NCBI taxonomy): domain Eukaryota; kingdom Metazoa; phylum Chordata; class Amphibia; order Anura; family Hylidae; genus Dendropsophus; species Dendropsophus ebraccatus. The sequence continues at coordinate 19,503,613 of NC_091467.1, read as the reverse complement.
TTAGTAACCAGATCTGTGCTTTCCCCAGGTCCCCCCCCTCCTCTCTCCTTCACTGCCCAATATCAGGAAATCTCGACTGGTTTACATCAGTCGGGCCATGTCTGTTCTATGGAGAGGGGAGGGGGGAGGAGGGAGATAAGTCGGCAGCAGAGAGCAGAGAACAAAGGATTACACAGTGGGAGCTGTGTAAAAGCCGGTATTCAGAGGTCAGAGAGGTCAGTGATGTAGCTGTAAATTAACTCTTTGTTGTCCCGTTTTGGTGCCTCATCTTTCTCCACCCCTCCCCTCTCCATAGAGAACCATGAAGACAGGGGGGAGAGCTTCAAACTGCTTTTTCATTATAAAAATGCATTTTTCGGCTAATAAACCCAATTACAACATTTCTTAATATCGCCTGTACTATTGATTTCTGCAAAAAAAAATTAAATGACAGGTACACTTTTAGGGTACATTTTTACCCCCAGATAACATGAGTTCAAAAAGAAAAAGCTACACTGCGAAGTGCCAGAAAGGAATTGGTATATATGTATTATGTTAGCACAGAACTGACCTCATATACCAAAATATCTGTGTGTACTTTGTGTCTTAGCAACCTCAGCTCTTCACTTACCAGCTCACTGCGAAATCATCTGGAGATGTCTCTGAGTTATAGAGGAACATTGCTTCACCTGCTGACTTCATCAGACCTGCTACTGTCTTATTACCAAACACCATCACACTACATATAGTAAACATCCTAGTGTTTTACTGCACCGGTATGGACATTACATACATAGAAATTCCATATCTATATGACCAATGGAGTCATAATAAATTACTGTGTATGTGAAATGAATGGCGGACTGGTGCACATCGCATTCATAGTTTTGGTACCAAGTATAGGCAAAGCCAAGCTACATCTGTGTCTATAATGATTCCTTTACGCCCTTAAAGGGCAATTCCAGCGAGAAAAAAAATTCTTTAAAATCAGCTGGTGCCAGGAAGTGCCAGAGTCTTGTAAATTACTTCTATTTCAAAGTCTCCAGTTTTCCAGTACTTATCAGCTGCTGAATGTCCTGTAGGAAGCTGTGTATTCTTTTCAATCTGGAGAGCAGGAGAGGTATTCTATAGGGAATTACTACTACTCTGGACAGTTCCTGACACGGACAGAGGTAGCAGCAGAGAGCACTGTGTCAGTCTGAATACATCACTTCCTGCAGGACATACAGCAGCTCATAAGTACTAGAACGAGTGAGAGTCTGTAAAACTTTCTCAAATTATTCTATAAACAATTTCCCCAATGCCCCGGAGTACCCCTTTAATGTCATTTAATGTCACTTTTTGACACATCACACAGGGTCTGGATGCTAAGATCTCCAAATTCTCTAGATATAGACAGGAAATGAAGCGCACAGCCACACCTGTGTGAACATCCCCTTATACACAAGTCATTTACACTTACTGGTGTATTGGTGGATGAATAGTGAGGAGGAAGAATAATGATTTCTGCTCTTATACTAAAGAAAGACGTCTGTAAACTACCACTTCCCCTCGAAGGCAAACCAAACATTATATGAAACATCACATGATCAACCCGTACCTGAGCTGTCTAGACCAAAGTAGAACCTTGCAATGTGACCAAATAGGTAGTCATCATGTAAATAGCTGGCTCCTATATGAACAAATATATATATATATGTGTGTGTGTAGGTGTTTTTAAGTAAACTTTGATGAGAACTTTGATAAGAATAAGAAATGCTTCAAAAAGAATACATAGAAATAGAAGGATTAGAAAAACCTAGCTGCCTTCTACCGCGAAATAGCTCCACTCTTGTCCGCAGTGTATTTGTGGTATTGCAGCTCAGTTCCACTGAACAGAGGGACCCATCACAACCTGGCAAGTCACCGACCATTTGGGAGCAATATAGCCAGCCACAAAAAACTCAAAACAGGTATACCATCACACCTGTGTGCTGAGTTAGCACTGGCGTCACGACAACCTCCTAACCGGCTGAGCTAATGTATATTCCACCGACCAGTCACCATAGAAGCAGGGGCGTAACTAGAAATGGCTGGGCCCCATAGCAAACTTTTGATTGAGCCCCCCCCCCCCCGACTGACCACTAAACGGTCAAGTGAAGTCATAACTACATAACTGCTAGCTCTGGTCAGGAGTGCTTGCAGTTAAAGGGACATTTGCAATATCCAGGAGACCAGCAGGACCACCCGGTGCTGCAAATGATGACGGCTCAGGGGGCCCAGTGTATTGCAGGAGCAGGCCATGGGGCCCCCTGATGCGGTGGGCCCCATAGCAGCCGCTATGGCTGCTATAGTGGTAGTTACGCCCCTGCATAGAAGTGGTGTCACTCTTAACCACCTAGCAAGTGACCGGTCGCAGCTGCAAGGCAGCTACCACAGCTACACCCAGTTGTTTAACCCTGGGATCCGTACCACCAGACCTGACACTCTGTGGTGGTCTTTTTCTTCTTTCTTTCCAGTCCTAACCATGAGTACGAGATGCTTTATCACAAGTCACACACTACAAGTTATCCCGGCAGAGTTCTGCCCTACTAGGCAAGGCCACAAGACATCCCCTAAGCCTTACTACACCTAAGTACCCCCTACTACCTACGATACAAGCACCTAAGCCAAGCACTCTGGGGGAGATTTATCAAACATGGTGTAAAGTGAAACTGGCTCAGTTGCCCCTAGCAACCAATCAGATTCCACCTTTCATTCCTCACAGACTCTTTGTAAAATGAAAGGTGGAATCTGATTGGTTGCTAGGGGCAACTGAGCCAGTTTCACGTTACACCATGTTTGATAAATCTCCCCCATAGTACCTATTCATATACCCAAGCTATACATCCAGATCTTAGTAAAATACCTTTATTCTGCAATGCAAAGTGTCAAAGAGGTGTTCCCAAGCTTCTGAATAAGGGCCAGTTCACACTGAGCAAGATTGTCAGAATTCCGCGGCGGAGATATCCGTGGTGGAATCCCGCCGTGCTCAGTGTGCTGCTGTAAGTGAATGAGAGGGTGCACGCTTGTCCGCTGCCGCCGATCTCCGCTCAAAGACATGTTAGTTCTTTGAGCGGAGAGGAGAGGGAGCGGACAAGCGCGCGCCCTCTCATTCACTTACAGCAGCACACTGAGCACGGCGGGATTCCACCACGGATATCTCCGCCGCGGAATTCCGACCATCTTGCTCAGTGTGAACTGGCCCTAAAAGTATCTTTCTATGTTATGGAAGCACAGATAGGTATATGAAAAGTACTACGTATCTCCTTGACCTGACAGCTATCTAACAGTGTCAGCAGCTTGGAAGGTGAATTGCAGCTGACAGTTTCCCTTTAAAGGGGTTATCCAGCGCTACAAAAACATGGCCACTTTTGCTCCACTCTTGTCTCCAGATTGGGTGGGGTTTGAAACTCAGTTTCATTGAACTAAATGGAGCTTAATTGCAAACCACACCTGACCTGGAGACAAGAGTGGGGCAAAAGTGGCCATGTTTTTGTAGAGCTGGATAACCCCTTTTAACCCCTTAACGACAACGGGCGTACATTTACGCCCTCACTGCCTGGGACTTAACACAGGAGGACCTAAATGTACGCCCTGGAGCGGTCCCGAGCTATGGAGCGGGCTCACCCTCAATGGCGGGCCGCAGCGTTTAAGTATAAGTGACCGGAGCATTTCTGGTCACTTAACGATCGGGACCCCCGCAGACCTGATCGCTTTTCCTGACTGCCGGAGGTCTTTTCCTTACCTCCGTGCAGTCCTCGGATCGGTCTTCTGATTCAGCCTGCCACAGGCAGGCTGAATCAGAAGATCACAGATAACACTGCTCCCTGCAATGCTATGGCATAGCAGGGATCAGTGTTACTGATCTATTGTATGTATAAGATAGTTCCCTAAGGGAACTATAAAACTGTAAGAAAATAAAAAATAAAAAGTTTTACAAAGTGCCCCAAAGCCCCTCCCCCAATAAAAGTGTAAATCACCCCCCCCTTCCCATTTCATACATAAAACACATAAAAAGTAATAAAGTTAATTAACATATTATACACCGTAGCGTGCGTAATCGTCCGATCTATTAAAATAAAACATTACTTTTCCCGCACGATGAACGGTGTGAAAAAAAAATTCAGAGATTGCTTTTTTTAATGACATTTTATGTATAACAAACTTAATAAAAAGCGATCAATACGTTTGATCTAGAAAAAAATGTTACTAATAAAAACTAGAGATCATGACGCAAAAAATGACACCCCATACGACCACGAAGGTGAAAAAATAAGTGCGCTATAGGAGTCACAATAGGACCATTTTAAATATGTCTATTTGCAAAAAAAAAGTTATACTGCTAACAAAAATTGTAAAACGTAAGAAAACCTAGTAACCATGCATATCACCGTGTTCACACCGACCTATAGAATAAAGGAAAAATGCCAGTTTTACCACAAAGTGGATTACGTAAACATGGAAGCCCCCCAAAATTTTGCGAATCGCATTTTTTGACCCAAGTTCACCCCATAAATGATATTTTGGAGGTTCCGTCATTCATTTAATGGCAGATTGAAAGATGCCATTACAAAGTACACCTGTTCCTGAAAAAAACAAGCCCTCACATGGCATGGAAAAATGAAAGCGTTATGGGTCTTAGAAGGAGAGGAGGAAAAACGAAAATGCAAAAGTGACAATTGTCTCTGTCCTTAAGGCCATTTCAGGCTCTGTCCTTAAGGGGTTAAACTCCTGCTTTGTGTGCTCCCACCCATCCTCTCTCATATCTGTAAGACTGCGGTTGAGTTAAGGACACCTATATAAAGGATATGTGGATGAATGGCCATTGGGATAATAAAGAGAACATGAAACAGCCTGTGGGGTATGTATATTTACACACATGAAATGGAACTGTTAGATATATGTTACCGTATCTACAAGGTACAACCACAGGGTCACACACGGGTTCACAGAGTGCACAAAGGTTTTCCTATAATTCCTTTAAAATACAGGCACATGAATTTATCAGTCCGCGGTTTGTTCTGTGGAAGTCTCACTTCCTTTCTAGTCTGTTTATAGGGATGAAAGCATTTCGTAATACCACTACGTCTTTGGTGAGTCAGCCGTGTTATCATGCAGGAGTCATCCGCAATAATAACTTTTGCTGATGATTATAGTTCTTACCCCATGACATGTATTACCAGTGTATGAGCATTAACACACGTCTTACTGTATATCCTGTCTATACAAGATCTTAAAGGGGTACTCTACAAAAAAGAAATGTTTTTTTAAATCAACTGGTGTCAGAAAGTTATACAAATTTGTTAATTTCTTCCATTTAAAAATCTCCAATCATCTACTACTTATCAGCTGCTGTATGTCCTGCAGGAAGTGGAGTATTATTCCTGTGTGACACAATACTCTCTGCTGCCACCTCTGTCCATGTCAGTAATTGTCCAGAGCAGGAGAGGTTTTCTATGAGGATTTGCTCCTGCTCTGGACAGTTCCTGACATGTACAGAGGTGGCAGCAGAGAGTACTGTGTCATATAGGAATAATACTCCACTTCCTGCAGGACATACAGCAGTTGATACGTACAGGAAGACTGGAGATTTTTAAAAAGAAGTAATTATCAAATTATAAAACTTTCCAACTGAATTGAAAACTATTTTTTTTTTCTTTCGGAGACAGAGAAATGCCTCAATAGAAGACATTTTACTTGTGGATGCAGGTCTTTTGGAGGGGGAATAATGTTTTATGCTCTTATACTGAAGTGAGACATCTTTAAAGGGGTTATCCAGCTCCATAAAAACATGGCCACTTTCTTACATAGACAGCACCGCTCTTGTCTCCAGTTTGGGTGCAGGTTTTGTAATTCAGTTCCATTGAAGTCAATGGAGCTTAAAGGGGTTATCCAGCGCTACAAAAACATGGCCACTTTTACCCCTCTCTTGTCTCCAGTTCAGGTGTGGTTTGCAATTAGGCTCCATTTACTTCAATGGAACTGACTTTGAAACCCCACCCAATCTGTAGACAAGAGAGGGGGAAAAGTGGCCATGTTTTTGTAGCGCTGGATAACCCCTTTAACTGCAAGCCACACCTGAACTGGAGACAAGAGTGGGTCTGTTTCTGGAAGAAAGTGGCCATGTTTTTGTGGAGCTGGATAACCCCTTTAAGTTAACACTACTCCTTAAAGGCAAACCAAATATTATATGAGACATCGCATGATCAATCTGTACTTCTGTCTAGACTAAAGGACACAACTGCAATGTGACCAAATAGGTAGTCATCATGTGAAAACCTGGCAGCGAGGTGGCGCCAATATTAACAAATATAATATTTGTTTGTGATTAAACTGTGACAAGAACAAGAATAAGAACTAACATATGGCAATTAAAGGGTTTTTTATAGGCACCGATCAGTTGTTTGCCAGAGCCGCAGTGACCACATACATAGTAATCAGAGTACAGCGCCGAACAAAGTGTAGTGGCCATTCTGGGGTACTGCAGCCAGAACAGAAACACAGTGAAACTTTGATGTGAACATTGCCTTACAGTTTATCTTTTTGTAGGTCT